>NW_026292692.1:300000-507235 GCF_023091745.1 Budorcas taxicolor | reverse complement strand
TCGAGGCTTTCCCACGAGGCTTTCCCACAGGGCTGTGCCAAGTGCCACCTTGGTGTGAGTCGATCCTCGGCGTGAAAGACGAGCCGATGAAGGGAAAAGAGGTTCCTCTGGAATGGACAGAGACATCTGGGGGACTCTTGGAATTGTGGTACGACCCTGGAGTTCCTCACGCCGTTCCTGTTGAGAGGGCCTCCTCTTGAGATGCGACGGGAACGCCGGGAATTCTTTCCCGACGAAGCAGGGAAAGGATCCCTCACCTCGAGCTACGAGGCGGAAACGGGGCTCCTCTGGATATCGGCGGGACCCTCGCGTTTCCTCTCAGGTGGAGACGGGTATGTCGGGGAACTTCTTGAGTTGCACCAAGGGTGTGAAGGACCCTTTCGACGTTCCAGAGGTGAGGTGTGATTAGCCCCGAGAAGCCTCTGCGGAAATGGGCCTCATCTCGCCTGCAGGGGAGAACCTCCTGGATATTCTCGAGTTGCGGCAGGTCTTCTCGAGTTTCGACGGGGACCTCAGGGACCTGCTCTGGTGGCCTCAGGAAGGGCCAGTCCCCATGCGAGTTGCTAGTGGCCCTCACGGGATTCCTCTCCCATCGATTCCGGTGCCTAACACATTGTGTGGAGTCGGGGCCGGAACCTGAGGATTCCTCTCCAGTGTTGACATGGATCTTGGGGTGCCTCTCAGTCTCCCCAGGGGAGTCAGGCCTCGTCTCGAGTGGGGGCATGCACGTGCGCTTCCCTCCCGAGCTGCAGCAGCAGGGTCACGCTTCCTGTCACGTGGATCAAGGGATCTGTGGCTTTCCCTCGAGGCTTTCCCTCGAGCCATTCCCATGAGGCTTTCCCAAAGGGCTGTGCCAAGTGCCACCTTGGTGTGATTCGATCCTCTGCGTGAAAGACGAGCCGGTGAAGGGAAAAGAGGTTCCTCTGGAATGGACAGAGACATCTGGGGGACTCTTGGAATTGTGGTACGACCCTGGAGTTCCTCACGCCGTTCCTGTTGAGAGGGCCTCCTCTTGAGATGCGACGGGAACGCCGGGAATTCTTTCCCGACGAAGCAGGGAAAGGATCCCTCACCTCGAGCTACTAGGCGGAAACGGGGCTGCTCTGGATATCGGCGGGACCCTCGCGTTTCCTCTCAGGTGGAGACGGGTATGTCGGGGAACTTCTTGAGTTGCACCAAGGGTGTGAAGGACCCTTTCGACGTTCCAGAGGTGAGGTGTGATTAGCCCCGAGAAGCCTCTGCGGAAATGGGCCTCATCTCGCCTGCAGGGGAGAACCTCCTGGATATTCTCGAGTTGCGGCAGGTCTTCTCGAGTTACGACGGGGACCTCAGGGACCCGCTCTGGTGGCCTCAGGAAGGGCCAGTCCCCATGCGAGATGCTACGGGACATCTCGGGAGTCCTCTCCCGGCGATGCCGGGGCCTAAGACCTTGTGTGGAGTCGGGCCGGAACCTGAGAATTCCTCTCCACTGTTGACATGGATTTTGGGGTGCCTCTGAGTCTCCGCAGGGGAGTCAGGCCTCGTCTCGAGTGGGAGCATGCACGTGCGCTTTCCTCCCCAGCTGCAGCAGTAGGGTCACGCTTCCTGTCACGTGGATAAAGGGGTCTGTGGCTTTCCCTCGAGTCTTTCCCTCGAGGCATTCCCACGAGGCTTTCCGACAGGGCTGTGCCAAGTGCCACCTTGGTGTGAGTCGATCCTCGGCGTGAAAGACGAGCCGGTGAAGGGAAAAGAGGTTCCTCTGGAATGGACTGAGACATCTGGTTGACTCTTGGAATGGTGGCACGACCCTGGAGTTCCTCTCGCCGTTCCTGTTGAGAGGGCCTCCTCTTGAGATGCGACGGGAACGCCGGGAATTCTTTCCCGACGAAGCAGGGAAAGGATCCCTCACCTCAAGCTACGAGGCGGAAACGGGGCTCCTCTGGATGTGGGCGGGACCCTCGTGTTTCCTCTCGAGTGGAGTCGGGTATGTCGGGGAACTTCTTGAGTTGCACCAAGGGTGTGAAGGACCCTTTCGACGTTCCAGAGGTGAGGTGTGATTAGCCCCGAGAAGCCTCTGCGGAAATGGGCCTCATCTCGCCTGCAGGGGAGAACCTCCTGTATATTCTCGAGTTGCGGCAGGTCTTCTCGAGTTACGACGGGGACCTCAGGGACCCGCTCTGGTGGCCTCAGGAAGGGCCAGTCCCATGAGAGTTGCTAGGGGCCATCTCGCGATACCTCTCCCGTCGATGCCGGGGCCTACGACCTTGTGCGGAGTCGGGGTCGGAACCTCAGGATTCCTCTCCAGTGCTGACATGGATTTTGGGGTGCCTCTGAGTCTCCCCAGGGGAGTCAGGGCTCGTCTCGAGTGGGGGCATGCACGTGCGCTTCCATCCGGAGCTGCAGCAGTAGGGTCACGCTTCCTGTCACGTGGATCAAGGGATCTGTGGCTTTCCCTCGAGGCTTTCCCTCGAGGCATTCCCACGAGGCAATCCCAAAGGGCTGTGCCAAGTGCCACCTTGGTGTGAGTCGATCCTCGGCGTGAAAGACGAGCCGATGAAGGGAAAAGAGGTTCCTCTGGAATGGACTGAGACATCTGGGGGACTCTTGGAATGGTGGCACGACGCTGGAGTTCCTCTCGCTGTTCCTGTTGAGAGTGCCTCCTCTTGAGATGCGACGGGAACGCCGGGAATTCTTTCCCGACGAAGCAGGGAAAGGATCCCTCACCTCGAGCTACGAGGCGGAAACGGGGCTCCTCTGGATGTGGGCGGGACCCTCGTGTTTCCTCTCGAGTGGAGAAGGGTATGTCGGGGAACTTCTTGAGTTGCACCAAGTGTGTGAAGGAACCTTTCGACGTTCCAGAGGTGAAGTGTGATTAGCCCCGAGAAGCCTCTGCGGAAATGGGCCTCATCTCGCCTGCAGGGGAGAACCTCCTGGATATTCTCGAGTTGCGGCAGGTCTTCTCGAGTTACGACGGGGACCTCAGGGACCCGCTCTGGTGGCCTCAGGAAGGGCCAGTCCCCATGCGAGTTGCTAGGGGCCCTCACGGGATTCCTCTCCCATCGATTCCGGTGCCTAACACATTGTGTGGAGTCGGGGCCGGAACCTGAGGATTCCTCTCCAGTGTTGACATGGATCTTGGGGTGCCTCTCAGTCTCCCCTGGGGAGTCAGGCCTCGTCTCGAGTCGGGGCATGCACGTGCGCTTCCCTCCCGAGCTGCAGCAGTAGGGTCACGCTTCCTGTCACGTGGATCAAGGGATCTGTGGCTTTCCCTCGAGGCTTTCCCTCGAGGCTTTCCCACGAGGCTTTCCCACAGGGCTGTGCCAAGTGCCACCTTGGTGTGAGTCGATCCTCGTTGTGAAAGACGAGCCGTTGAAGGGAAAAGAGGTTCCTCTGGAATGGACTGAGACATATGGGGGATTCTTGGAATGGTGACACGACCCTGGAGTTCCTCTCGCTGTTCCTGTTGAGAGGGCCTCCTCTTGAGATGCGACGGGAACGCCGGGAATTCTTTCCCGACGAAGCAGGGAAAGGATCCCTCACCTCGAGCTACGAAGCGGAAACGGGGCTCCTCTGGATGTGGGCGGGACCCTCGTGTTTCCTCTCGAGTGGAGAAGGGTATGTCGCGGAACTTCTTGAGTTGCCCCAAGAGTGTGAAGGACCCTTTTGACGTTCCAGAGGTGAGGTGTGATTAGCCCAGAGAAGCCTCTGCGGAAATGGGCCTCATCTCGCCTGCAGGGGAGAACCTCCTGGATATTCTCGAGTTGCGGCAGGTCTTCTCGAGTTACGACGGGGACCTCAGGGACCCGCTCTGGTGGCCTCAGGAAGGGCTAGTCCCCATGCGAGTTGCTAGGGGCCATCTCGGGATTCCTCTCCCGTCGATGCCGGGGCCTAAGACCTTGTGTGGAGTCGGGGCTGGAACCTGAGGATGCCTCTCCAGTGGTGACATGGATTTTGGGGTGCCTCTGTGTCTCCCCAGGGGAGTCAGGCCACGTCTCGAGTGGGGGCATGCACGTGCGCTTCCATCCGGAGCTGCAGCAGTAGGGTCACGCTTCCTGTCACGTGGATCAAGGGATCTGTGGCTTTCCCTCGAGGCTTTCCCTCGAGGCTTTCCCACGAGGCTTTCCCACAGGGCTGTGCCAAGTGCCACCTTGGTGTGATTCGATCCTCGGCGTGAAAGACGAGCCGATGAAGGGAAAAGAGGTTCCTCTGGAATGGACAGAGACATCTGGGGGACTCTTGGAATTGTGGTACGACCCTGGAGTTCCTCACGCCGTTCCTGTTGAGAGGGCCTCCTCTTGAGATGCGACGGGAACGCCGGGAATTCTTTCCCGACGAAGCAGGGAAAGGATCCCTCACCTCGAGCTACGAGGCGGAAACGGGGCTCCTCTGGATATCGGCGGGACCCTCGCGTTTCCTCTCAGGTGGAGACGGGTATGTCGGGGAACTTCTTGAGTTGCACCAAGGGTGTGAAGGACCCTTTCGACGTTCCAGAGGTGAGGTGTGATTAGCCCCGAGAAGCCTCTGCGGAAATGGGCCTCATCTCGCCTGCAGGGGCGAACCTCCTGGATATTCTCGAGTTGCGGCAGGTCTTCTCGAGTTTCGACGGGGACCTCAGGGACCCGCTCTGGTGGCCTCAGGAAGGGCCAGTCCCCATGCGAGTTGCTAGTGGCCCTCACGGGATTCCTCTCCCATCGATTCCGGTGCCTAACACATTGTGTGGAGTCGGGGCCGGAACCTGAGGATTCCTCTCCAGTGTTGACATGGATCTTGGGGTGCCTCTCAGTCTCTCCAGGGGAGTCAGGCCTCGTCTCGAGTGGGGGCATGCACGTGCGCTTCCCTCCCGAGCTGCAGCAGTAGGGTCACGCTTCCTGTCACGTGGATCAAGGGATCTGTGGCTTTCCCTCGAGGCTTTCCCTCGAGGCATTCGCACGAGGCTTTCCCACAGGGCTGTGCCAAGTGCCACCTTGGTGTGAGTCGATCCCCGTTGTGAAAGACGAGCCGTTGAAGGGAAAAGAGGTTCCTCTGGAATGGACTGAGACATCTGGGGGATTCTTGGAATGGTGACACGACCCTGGAGTTACTCTCGTTGTTCCTGTTGAGAGGGCCTCCTCTTGAGATGCGACGGGAACGCCGGGAATTCTTTCCCGACGAAGCAGGGAAAGGATCCCTCACCTCGAGCTACGAAGCGGAAACGGGGCTCCTCTGGATGTGGGCGGGACCCTCGTGTTTCCTCTCGAGTGGAGAAGGGTATGTCGCGGAACTTCTTGAGTTGCCCCAAGAGTGTGAAGGACCCTTTTGACGTTCCAGAGGTGAGGTGTGATTAGCCCAGAGAAGCCTCTGCGGAAATGGGCCTCATCTCGCCTGCAGGGGAGAACCTCCTGGATATTCTCGAGTTGCGGCAGGTCTTCTCGAGTTACGACGGGGACCTCAGGGACCCGCTCTGGTGGCCTCAGGAAGGGCTAGTCCCCATGCGAGTTGCTAGGGGCCATCTCGGGATTCCTCTCCCGTCGATGCCGGGGCCTAAGACCTTGTGTGGAGTCGGGGCTGGAACCTGAGGATGCCTCTCCAGTGGTGACATGGATTTTGGGGTGCCTCTGTGTCTCCCCAGGGGAGTCAGGCCACGTCTCGAGTGGGGGCATGCACGTGCGCTTCCATCCGGAGCTGCAGCAGTAGGGTCACGCTTCCTGTCACGTGGATCAAGGGATCTGTGGCTTTCCCTCGAGGCTTTCCCTCGAGGCTTTCCCACGAGGCTTTCCCACAGGGCTGTGCCAAGTGCCACCTTGGTGTGAGTCGATCCTCGGCGTGAAAGACGAGCCGATGAAGGGAAAAGAGGTTCCTCTGGAATGGACAGAGACATCTGGGGGACTCTTGGAATTGTGGTACGACCCCGGAGTTCCTCACGCCGTTCCTGTTGAGAGGGCCTCCTCTTGAGATGCGACGGGAACGCCGGGAATTCTTTCCCGACGAAGCAGGGAAAGGATCCCTCACCTCGAGCTACGAGGCGGAAACGGGGCTCCTCTGGATATCGGCGGGACCCTCGCGTTTCCTCTCAGGTGGAGACTGGTATGTCGGGGAACTTCTTGAGTTGCACCAAGGGTGTGAAGGACCCTTTCGACGTTCCAGAGGTGAGGTGTGATTAGCCCCGAGAAGCCTCTGCGGAAATGGGCCTCATCTCGCCTGCAGGGGAGAACCTCCTGGATATTCTCGAGTTGCGGCAGGTCTTCTCGAGTTTCGACGGGGACCTCAGGGACCTGCTCTGGTGGCCTCAGGAAGGGCCAGTCCACATGCGAGTTGCTAGTGGCCCTCACGGGATTCCTCTCCCATCGATTCCGGTGCCTAACACATTGTGTGGAGTCGGGGCCGGAACCTGAGGATTCCTCTCCAGTGTTGACATGGATCTTGGGGTGCCTCTCAGTCTCCCCAGGGGAGTCAGGCCTCGTCTCGAGTGGGGGCATGCACGTGCGCTTCCCTCCCGAGCTGCAGCAGCAGGGTCACGCTTCCTGTCACGTGGATCAAGGGATCTGTGGCTTTCCCTCGAGGCTTTCCCTCGAGCCATTCCCATGAGGCTTTCCCAAAGGGCTGTGCCAAGTGCCACCTTGGTGTGATTCGATCCTCTGCGTGAAAGACGAGCCGGTGAAGGGAAAAGAGGTTCCTCTGGAATGGACAGAGACATCTGGGGGACTCTTGGAATTGTGGTACGACCCTGGAGTTCCTCACGCCGTTCCTGTTGAGAGGGCCTCCTCTTGAGATGCGACGGGAACGCCGGGAATTCTTTCCCGACGAAGCAGGGAAAGGATCCCTCACCTCGAGCTACGAGGCGGAAACGGGGCTGCTCTGGATATCGGCGGGACCCTCGCGTTTCCTCTCAGGTGGAGACGGGTATGTCGGGGAACTTCTTGAGTTGCACCAAGGGTGTGAAGGACCCTTTCGACGTTCCAGAGGTGAGGTGTGATTAGCCCCGAGAAGCCTCTGCGGAAATGGGCCTCATCTCGCCTGCAGGGGAGAACCTCCTGGATATTCTCGAGTTGCGGCAGGTCTTCTCGAGTTACGACGGGGACCTCAGGGACCCGCTCTGGTGGCCTCAGGAAGGGCCAGTCCCCATGCGAGATGCTACGGGACATCTCGGGAGTCCTCTCCCGGCGATGCCGGGGCCTAAGACCTTGTGTGGAGTCGGGCCGGAACCTGAGAATTCCTCTCCACTGTTGACATGGATTTTGGGGTGCCTCTGAGTCTCCGCAGGGGAGTCAGGCCTCGTCTCGAGTGGGAGCATGCACGTGCGCTTTCCTCCCCAGCTGCAGCAGTAGGGTCACGCTTCCTGTCACGTGGATAAAGGGGTCTGTGGCTTTCCCTCGAGTCTTTCCCTCGAGGCATTCCCACGAGGCTTTCCGACAGGGCTGTGCCAAGTGCCACCTTGGTGTGAGTCGATCCTCGGCGTGAAAGACGAGCCGGTGAAGGGAAAAGAGGTTCCTCTGGAATGGACTGAGACATCTGGTTGACTCTTGGAATGGTGGCACGACCCTGGAGTTCCTCTCGCCGTTCCTGTTGAGAGGGCCTCCTCTTGAGATGCGACGGGAACGCCGGGAATTCTTTCCCGACGAAGCAGGGAAGGGATCCCTCACCTCAAGCTACGAGGCGGAAACGGGGCTCCTCTGGATGTGGGCGGGACCCTCGTGTTTCCTCTCGAGTGGAGTCGGGTATGTCGGGGAACTTCTTGAGTTGCACCAAGGGTGTGAAGGACCCTTTCGACGTTCCAGAGGTGAGGTGTGATTAGCCCCGAGAAGCCTCTGCGGAAATGGGCCTCATCTCGCCTGCAGGGGAGAACCTCCTGTATATTCTCGAGTTGCGGCAGGTCTTCTCGAGTTACGACGGGGACCTCAGGGACCCGCTCTGGTGGCCTCAGGAAGGGCCAGTCCCATGAGAGTTGCTAGGGGCCATCTCGCGATACCTCTCCCGTCGATGCCGGGGCCTACGACCTTGTGCGGAGTCGGGGTCGGAACCTCAGGATTCCTCTCCAGTGCTGACATGGATTTTGGGGTGCCTCTGAGTCTCCCCAGGGGAGTCAGGGCTCGTCTCGAGTGGGGGCATGCACGTGCGCTTCCATCCAGAGCTGCAGCAGTAGGGTCACGCTTCCTGTCACGTGGATCAAGGGATCTGTGGCTTTCCCTCGAGGCTTTCCCTCGAGGCATTCCCACGAGGCAATCCCAAAGGGCTGTGCCAAGTGCCACCTTGGTGTGAGTCGATCCTCGGCGTGAAAGACGAGCCGATGAAGGGAAAAGAGGTTCCTCTGGAATGGACTGAGACATCTGGGGGACTCTTGGAATGGTGGCACGACGCTGGAGTTCCTCTCGCTGTTCCTGTTGAGAGTGCCTCCTCTTGAGATGCGACGGGAACGCCGGGAATTCTTTCCCGACGAAGCAGGGAAAGGATCCCTCACCTCGAGCTACGAGGCGGAAACGGGGCTCCTCTGGATGTGGGCGGGACCCTCGTGTTTCCTCTCGAGTGGAGAAGGGTATGTCGGGGAACTTCTTGAGTTGCACCAAGTGTGTGAAGGAACCTTTCGACGTTCCAGAGGTGAAGTGTGATTAGCCCCGAGAAGCCTCTGCGGAAATGGGCCTCATCTCGCCTGCAGGGGAGAACCTCCTGGATATTCTCGAGTTGCGGCAGGTCTTCTCGAGTTACGACGGGGAACTCAGGGACCCGCTCTGGTGGCCTCAGGAAGGGCCAGTCCCCATGCGAGTTGCTAGGGGCCCTCACGGGATTCCTCTCCCATCGATTCCGGTGCCTAACACATTGTGTGGAGTCGGGGCCGGAACCTGAGGATTCCTCTCCAGTGTTGACATGGATCTTGGGGTGCCTCTCAGTCTCCCCTGGGGAGTCAGGCCTCGTCTCGAGTGGGGGCATGCACGTGCGCTTCCCTCCCGAGCTGCAGCAGTAGGGTCACGCTTCCTGTCACGTGGATCAAGGGATCTGTGGCTTTCCCTCGAGGCTTTCCCAAAGGGCTGTGCCAAGTGCCACCTTGGTGTGAGTCGATCCTCAGCGTGAAAGACGTGCCGGTGAAGGGAAAAGAGGTTCCTCTGGAATGGACAGAGACATCTGGGGGACTCTTGGAATTGTGGTACGACCCTGGAGTTCCTCACGCCGTTCCTGTTGAGAGGGCCTCCTCTTGAGATGCGACGGGAACGCCGGGAATTCTTTCCCGACGAAGCAGGGAAAGGATCCCTCACCTCGAGATACGAGGCGGAAACGGGGCTCCTCTGGATATCGGCGGGACCCTCGCGTTTCCTCTCAGGTGGAGACGGGTATGTCGGGGAACTTCTTGAGTTGCACCAAGGGTGTGAAGGACCCTTTCGACGTTCCAGAGGTGAGGTGTGATTAGCCCCGAGAAGCCTCTGCGGAAATGGGCCTCATCTCGCCTGCAGGGGAGAACCTCCTGGATATTCTCGAGTTGCGGCAGGTCTTCTCGAGTTACGACGGGGACCTCAGGGACCCGCTCTGGTGGCCTCAGGAAGGGCCAGTCCCCATGCGAGATGCTACGGGACATCTCGGGAGTCCTCTCCCGGCGATGCCGGGGCCTAAGACCTTGTGTGGAGTCGGGCCGGAACCTGAGAATTCCTCTCCACTGTTGACATGGATTTTGGGGTGCCTCTGAGTCTCCGCAGGGGAGTCAGGCCTCGTCTCGAGTGGGAGCATGCACGTGCGCTTTCCTCCCCAGCTGCAGCAGTAGGGTCACGCTTCCTGTCACGTGGATAAAGGGGTCTGTGGCTTTCCCTCGAGGCTTTCCCTCGAGGCATTCCCACGAGGCTTTCCGACAGGGCTGTGCCAAGTGCCACCTTGGTGTGAGTCGATCCTCGGCGTGAAAGACGAGCCGGTGAAGGGAAAAGAGGTTCCTCTGGAATGGACTGAGACATCTGGTTGACTCTTGGAATGGTGGCACGACACTGGAGTTCCTCTCGCCGTTCCTGTTGAGAGGGCCTCCTCTTGAGATGCGACGGGAACGCCGGGAATTCTTTCCCGACGAAGCAGGGAAAGGATCCCTCACCTCAAGCTACGAGGCGGAAACGGGGCTCCTCTGGATGTGGGCGGGACCCTCGCGTTTCCTCTCGAGTGGAGTCGGGTATGTCGGGGAACTTCTTGAGTTGCACCAAGGGTGTGAAGGACCCTTTCGACGTTCCAGAGGTGAGGTGTGATTAGCCCCGAGAAGCCTCTGCGGAAATGGGCCTCATCTCGCCTGCAGGGGAGAACCTCCTGGATATTCTCGAGTTGCGGCAGGTCTTCTCGAGTTACGACGGGGACCTCAGGGACCCGCTCTGGTGGCCTCAGGAAGGGCCAGTCCCCATGCGAGATGCTACGGGACATCTCGGGAGTCCTCTCCCGGCGATGCCGGGGCCTAAGACCTTGTGTGGAGTCGGGCCGGAACCTGAGAATTCCTCTCCACTGTTGACATGGATTTTGGGGTGCCTCTGAGTCTCCGCAGGGGAGTCAGGCCTCGTCTCGAGTGGGAGCATGCACGTGCGCTTTCCTCCCCAGCTGCAGCAGTAGGGTCACGCTTCCTGTCACGTGGATAAAGGGGTCTGTGGCTTTCCCTCGAGTCTTTCCCTCGAGGCATTCCCACGAGGCTTTCCGACAGGGCTGTGCCAAGTGCCACCTTGGTGTGAGTCGATCCTCGGCGTGAAAGACGAGCCGGTGAAGGGAAAAGAGTTTCCTCTGGAATGGACTGAGACATCTGGTTGACTCTTGGAATGGTGGCACGACCCTGGAGTTCCTCTCGCCGTTCCTGTTGAGAGGGCCTCCTCTTGAGATGCGACGGGAACGCCGGGAATTCTTTCCCGACGAAGCAGGGAAAGGATCCCTCACCTCAAGCTACGAGGCGGAAACGGGGCTCCTCTGGATGTGGGCGGGACCCTCGTGTTTCCTCTCGAGTGGAGTCGGGTATGTCGGGGAACTTCTTGAGTTGCACCAAGGGTGTGAAGGACCCTTTCGACGTTCCAGAGGTGAGGTGTGATTAGCCCCGAGAAGCCTCTGCGGAAATGGGCCTCATCTCGCCTGCAGGGGAGAACCTCCTGTATATTCTCGAGTTGCGGCAGGTCTTCTCGAGTTACGACGGGGACCTCAGGGACCCGCTCTGGTGGCCTCAGGAAGGGCCAGTCCCATGAGAGTTGCTAGGGGCCATCTCGCGATACCTCTCCCGTCGATGCCGGGGCCTACGACCTTGTGCGGAGTCGGGGTCGGAACCTCAGGATTCCTCTCCAGTGCTGACATGGATTTTGGGGTGCCTCTGAGTCTCCCCAGGGGAGTCAGGGCTCGTCTCGAGTGGGGGCATGCACGTGCGCTTCCATCCAGAGCTGCAGCAGTAGGGTCACGCTTCCTGTCACGTGGATCAAGGGATCTGTGGCTTTCCCTCGAGGCTTTCCCTCGAGGCATTCCCACGAGGCAATCCCAAAGGGCTGTGCCAAGTGCCACCTTGGTGTGAGTCGATCCTCGGCGTGAAAGACGAGCCGATGAAGGGAAAAGAGTTTCCTCTGGAATGGACTGAGACATCTGGGGGACTCTTGGAATGGTGGCACGACGCTGGAGTTCCTCTCGCTGTTCCTGTTGAGAGTGCCTCCTCTTGAGATGCGACGGGAACGCCGGGAATTCTTTCCCGACGAAGCAGGGAAAGGATCCCTCACCTCGAGCTACGAGGCGGAAACGGGGCTCCTCTGGATGTGGGCGGGACCCTCGTGTTTCCTCTCGAGTGGAGAAGGGTATGTCGGGGAACTTCTTGAGTTGCACCAAGTGTGTGAAGGAACCTTTCGACGTTCCAGAGGTGAAGTGTGATTAGCCCCGAGAAGCCTCTGCGGAAATGGGCCTCATCTCGCCTGCAGGGGAGAACCTCCTGGATATTCTCGAGTTGCGGCAGGTCTTCTCGAGTTACGACGGGGACCTCAGGGACCCGCTCTGGTGGCCTCAGGAAGGGCCAGTCCCCATGCGAGTTGCTAGGGGCCCTCACGGGATTCCTCTCCCATCGATTCCCGTGCCTAACACATTGTGTGGAGTCGGGGCCGGAACCTGAGGATTCCTCTCCAGTGTTGACATGGATCTTGGGGTGCCTCTGAGTCTCCCCTGGGGAGTCAGGCCTCGTCTCGAGTGGGGGCATGCACGTGCGCTTCCCTCCCGAGCTGCAGCAGTAGGGTCACGCTTCCTGTCACGTGGATCAAGGGATCTGTGGCTTTCCCTCGAGGCTTTCCCAAAGGGCTGTGCCAAGTGCCACCTTGGTGTGAGTCGATCCTCAGCGTGAAAGACGTGCCGGTGAAGGGAAAAGAGGTTCCTCTGGAATGGACAGAGACATCTGGGGGACTCTTGGAATTGTGGTACGACCCTGGAGTTCCTCACGCCGTTCCTGTTGAGAGGGCCTCCTCTTGAGATGCGACGGGAACGCCGGGAATTCTTTCCCGACGAAGCAGGGAAAGGATCCCTCACCTCGAGATACGAGGCGGAAACGGGGCTCCTCTGGATATCGGCGGGACCCTCGCGTTTCCTCTCAGGTGGAGACGGGTATGTCGGGGAACTTCTTGAGTTGCACCAAGGGTGTGAAGGACCCTTTCGACGTTCCAGAGGTGAGGTGTGATTAGCCCCGAGAAGCCTCTGCGGAAATGGGCCTCATCTCGCCTGCAGGGGAGAACCTCCTGGATATTCTCGAGTTGCGGCAGGTCTTCTCGAGTTACGACGGGGACCTCAGGGACCCGCTCTGGTGGCCTCAGGAAGGGCCAGTCCCCATGCGAGATGCTACGGGACATCTCGGGAGTCCTCTCCCGGCGATGCCGGGGCCTAAGACCTTGTGTGGAGTCGGGCCGGAACCTGAGAATTCCTCTCCACTGTTGACATGGATTTTGGGGTGCCTCTGAGTCTCCGCAGGGGAGTCAGGCCTCGTCTCGAGTGGGAGCATGCACGTGCGCCCTCCTCCCCAGCTGCAGCAGTAGGGTCACGCTTCCTGTCACGTGGATAAAGGGGTCTGTGGCTTTCCCTCGAGGCTTTCCCTCGAGGCATTCCCACGAGGCTTTCCGACAGGGCTGTGCCAAGTGCCACCTTGGTGTGAGTCGATCCTCGGCGTGAAAGACGAGCCGGTGAAGGGAAAAGAGGTTCCTCTGGAATGGACTGAGACATCTGGTTGACTCTTGGAATGGTGGCACGACACTGGAGTTCCTCTCGCCGTTCCTGTTGAGAGGGCCTCCTCTTGAGATGCGACGGGAACGCCGGGAATTCTTTCCCGACGAAGCAGGGAAAGGATCCCTCACCTCAAGCTACGAGGCGGAAACGGGGCTCCTCTGGATGTGGGCGGGACCCTCGTGTTTCCTCTCGAGTGGAGTCGGGTATGTCGGGGAACTTCTTGAGTTGCACCAAGGGTGTGAAGGACCCTTTCGACGTTCCAGAGGTGAGGTGTGATTAGCCCCGAGAAGCCTCTGCGGAAATGGGCCTCATCTCGCCTGCAGGGGAGAACCTCCTGTATATTCTCGAGTTGCGGCAGGTCTTCTCGAGTTACGACGGGGACCTCAGGGACCCGCTCTGGTGGCCTCAGGAAGGGCCAGTCCCATGAGAGTTGCTAGGGGCCATCTCGCGATACCTCTCCCGTTGATGCCGGGGCCTACGACCTTGTGCGGAGTCGGGGTCGGAACCTCAGGATTCCTCTCCAGTGCTGACATGGATTTTGGGGTGCCTCTGAGTCTCCCCAGGGGAGTCAGGGCTCGTCTCGAGTGGGGGCATGCACGTGCGCTTCCATCCGGAGCTGCAGCAGTAGGGTCACGCTTCCTGTCACGTGGATCAAGGGATCTGTGGCTTTCCATCGATGCTTTCCCTCGAGGCATTCCCACGAGGCAATCCCAAAGGGCTGTGCCAAGTGCCACCTTGGTGTGAGTCGATCCTCGGCGTGAAAGACGAGCCGATGAAGGGAAAAGAGGTTCCTCTGGAATGGACTGAGACATCTGGGGGACTCTTGGAATGGTGGCACGACGCTGGAGTTCCTCTCGCTGTTCCTGTTGAGAGTGCCTCCTCTTGAGATGCGACGGGAACGCCGGGAATTCTTTCCCGACGAAGCAGGGAAAGGATCCCTCACCTCGAGCTACGAGGCGGAAACGGGGCTCCTCTGGATGTGGGCGGGACCCTCGTGTTTCCTCTCGAGTGGAGAAGGGTATGTCGGGGAACTTCTTGAGTTGCACCAAGTGTGTGAAGGAACCTTTCGACGTTCCAGAGGTGAAGTGTGATTAGCCCCGAGAAGCCTCTGCGGAAATGGGCCTCATCTCGCCTGCAGGGGAGAACCTCCTGGATATTCTCGAGTTGCGGCAGGTCTTCTCGAGTTACGACGGGGACCTCAGGGACCCGCTCTGGTGGCCTCAGGAAGGGTCAGTCCCCATGCGAGTTGCTAGTGGCACTCACGGGATTCCTCTCCCATCGATTCCGGTGCCTAACACATTGTGTGGAGTCGGGGCCGGAACCTGAGGATTCCTCTCCAGTGTTGACATGGATCTTGGGGTGCCTCTCAGTCTCCCCAGGGGAGTCAGGCCTCGTCTCGAGTGGGGGCATGCACGTGCGCTTCCCTCCCGAGCTGCAGCAGCAGGGTCACGCTTCCTGTCACGTGGATCAAGGGATCTGTGGCTTTCCCTCGAGGCTTTCCCTCGAGCCATTCCCATGAGGCTTTCCCAAAGGGCTGTGCCAAGTGCCACCTTGGTGTGATTCGATCCTCTGCGTGAAAGACGAGCCGGTGAAGGGAAAAGAGGTTCCTCTGGAATGGACAGAGACATCTGGGGGACTCTTGGAATTGTGGTACGACCCTGGAGTTCCTCACGCCGTTCCTGTTGAGAGGGCCTCCTCTTGAGATGCGAAGGGAACGCCGGGAATTCTTTCCCGACGAAGCAGGGAAAGGATCCCTCACCTCGAGCTACGAGGCGGAAACGGGGCTGCTCTGGATATCGGCGGGACCCCCGCGTTTCCTCTCAGGTGGAGACGGGTATGTCGGGGAACTTCTTGAGTTGCACCAAGGGTGTGAAGGACCCTTTCGACGTTCCAGAGGTGAGGTGTGATTAGCCCCGAGAAGCCTCTGCGGAAATGGGCCTCATCTCGCCTGCAGGGGAGAACCTCCTGGATATTCTCGAGTTGCGGCAGGTCTTCTCGAGTTACGACGGGGACCTCAGGGACCCGCTCTGGTGGCCTCAGGAAGGGCCAGTCCCCATGCGAGATGCTACGGGACATCTCGGGAGTCCTCTCCCGGCGATGCCGGGGCCTAAGACCTTGTGTGGAGTCGGGCCGGAACCTGAGAATTCCTCTCCACTGTTGACATGGATTTTGGGGTGCCTCTGAGTCTCCGCAGGGGAGTCAGGCCTCGTCTCGAGTGGGAGCATGCACGTGCGCTTTCCTCCCCAGCTGCAGCAGTAGGGTCACGCTTCCTGTCACGTGGATAAAGGGGTCTGTGGCTTTCCCTCGAGTCTTTCCCTCGAGGCATTCCCACGAGGCTTTCCGACAGGGCTGTGCCAAGTGCCACCTTGGTGTGAGTCGATCCTCGGCGTGAAAGACGAGCCGGTGAAGGGAAAAGAGGTTCCTCTGGAATGGACTGAGACATCTGGTTGACTCTTGGAATGGTGGCACGACCCTGGAGTTCCTCTCGCCGTTCCTGTTGAGAGGGCCTCCTCTTGAGATGCGACGGGAACGCCGGGAATTCTTTCCCGACGAAGCAGGGAAAGGATCCCTCACCTCAAGCTACGAGGCGGAAACGGGGCTCCTCTGGATGTGGGCGGGACCCTCGTGTTTCCTCTCGAGTGGAGTCGGGTATGTCGGGGAACTTCTTGAGTTGCACCAAGGGTGTGAAGGACCCTTTCGACGTTCCAGAGGTGAGGTGTGATTAGCCCCGAGAAGCCTCTGCGGAAATGGGCCTCATCTCGCCTGCAGGGGAGAACCTCCTGTATATTCTCGAGTTGCGGCAGGTCTTCTCGAGTTACGACGGGGACCTCAGGGACCCGCTCTGGTGGCCTCAGGAAGGGCCAGTCCCATGAGAGTTGCTAGGGGCCATCTCGCTATACCTCTCCCGTCGATGCCGGGGCCTACGACCTTGTGCGGAGTCGGGGTCGGAACCTCAGGATTCCTCTCCAGTGCTGACATGGATTTTGGGGTGCCTCTGAGTCTCCCCAGGGGAGTCAGGGCTCGTCTCGAGTGGGGGCATGCACGTGCGCTTCCATCCAGAGCTGCAGCAGTAGGGTCACGCTTCCTGTCACGTGGATCAAGGGATCTGTGGCTTTCCCTCGAGGCTTTCCCTCGAGGCATTCCCACGAGGCAATCCCAAAGGGCTGTGCCAAGTGCCACCTTGGTGTGAGTCGATCCTCGGCGTGAAAGACGAGCCGATGAAGGGAAAAGAGGTTCCTCTGGAATGGACTGAGACATCTGGGGGACTCTTGGAATGGTGGCACGACGCTGGAGTTCCTCTCGCTGTTCCTGTTGAGAGTGCCTCCTCTTGAGATGCGACGGGAACGCCGGGAATTCTTTCCCGACGAAGCAGGGAAAGGATCCCTCACCTCGAGCTACGAGGCGGAAACGGGGCTCCTCTGGATGTGGGCGGGACCCTCGTGTTTCCTCTCGAGTGGAGAAGGGTATGTCGGGGAACTTCTTGAGTTGCACCAAGTGTGTGAAGGAACCTTTCGACGTTCCAGAGGTGAAGTGTGATTAGCCCCGAGAAGCCTCTGCGGAAATGGGCCTCATCTCGCCTGCAGGGGAGAACCTCCTGGATATTCTCGAGTTGCGGCAGGTCTTCTCGAGTTACGACGGGGACCTCAGGGACCCGCTCTGGTGGCCTCAGGAAGGGCCAGTCCCCATGCGAGTTGCTAGGGGCCCTCACGGGATTCCTCTCCCATCGATTCCGGTGCCTAACACATTGTGTGGAGTCGGGGCCGGAACCTGAGGATTCCTCTCCAGTGTTGACATGGATCTTGGGGTGCCTCTGAGTCTCCCCTGGGGAGTCAGGCCTCGTCTCGAGTGGGGGCATGCACGTGCGTTTCCCTCCCGAGCTGCAGCAGTAGGGTCACGCTTCCTGTCACGTGGATCAAGGGATCTGTGGCTTTCCCTCGAGGCTTTCCCAAAGGGCTGTGCCAAGTGCCACCTTGGTGTGAGTCGATCCTCAGCGTGAAAGACGTGCCGGTGAAGGGAAAAGAGGTTCCTCTGGAATGGACAGAGACATCTGGGGGACTCTTGGAATTGTGGTACGACCCTGGAGTTCCTCACGCCGTTCCTGTTGAGAGGGCCTCCTCTTGAGATGCGACGGGAACGCCGGGAATTCTTTCCCGACGAAGCAGGGAAAGGATCCCTCACCTCGAGCTACGAGGCGGAAACGGGGCTCCTCTGGATGTGGGCGGGACCCTCGCGTTTCCTCTCAGGTGGAGACGGGTATGTCGGGGAACTTCTTGAGTTGCACCAAGGGTGTGAAGGACCCTTTCGACGTTCCAGAGGTGAGGTGTGATTAGCCCCGAGAAGCCTCTGCGGAAATGGGCCTCATCTCGCCTGCAGGGGAGAACCTCCTGTATATTCTCGAGTTGCGGCAGGTCTTCTCGAGTTACGACGGGGACCTCAGGGACCCGCTCTGGTGGCCTCAGGAAGGGCCAGTCCCATGAGAGATGCTAGGGGCCATCTCGCGATACCTCTCCCGTTGATGCCGGGGCCTACGACCTTGTGCGGAGTCGGGGTCGGAACCTCAGGATTCCTCTCCAGTGCTGACATGGATTTTGGGGTGCCTCTGAGTCTCCCCAGGGGAGTCAGGGCTCGTCTCGAGTGGGGGCATGCACGTGCGCTTCCATCCGGAGCTGCAGCAGTAGGGTCACGCTTCCTGTCACGTGGATCAAGGGATCTGTGGCTTTCCATCGAGGCTTTCCCTCGAGGCATTCCCACGAGGCAATCCCAAAGGGCTGTGCCAAGTGCCACCTTGGTGTGAGTCGATCCTCGGCGTGAAAGACGAGCCGATGAAGGGAAAAGAGGTTCCTCTGGAATGGACTGAGACATCTGGGGGACTCTTGGAATGGTGGCACGACGCTGGAGTTCCTCTCGCTGTTCCTGTTGAGAGTGCCTCCTCTTGAGATGCGACGGGAACGCCGGGAATTCTTTCCCGACGAAGCAGGGAAAGGATCCCTCACCTCGAGCTACGAGGCGGAAACGGGGCTCCTCTGGATGTGGGCGGGACCCTCGTGTTTCCTCTCGAGTGGAGAAGGGTATGTCGGGGAACTTCTTGAGTTGCACCAAGTGTGTGAAGGAACCTTTCGACGTTCCAGAGGTGAAGTGTGATTAGCCCCGAGAAGCCTCTGCGGAAATGGGCCTCATCTCGCCTGCAGGGGAGAACCTCCTGGATATTCTCGAGTTGCGGCAGGTCTTCTCGAGTTACGACGGGGACCTCAGGGACCCGCTCTGGTGGCCTCAGGAAGGGCCAGTCCCCATGCGAGTTGCTAGGGGCCCTCACGGGATTCCTCTCCCATCGATTCCGGTGCCTAACACATTGTGTGGAGTCGGGGCCGGAACCTGAGGATTCCTCTCCAGTGTTGACATGGATCTTGGGGTGCCTCTCAGTCTCCCCTGGGGAGTCAGGCCTCGTCTCGAGTGGGGGCATGCACGTGCGCTTCCCTCCCGAGCTGCAGCAGTAGGGTCACGCTTCCTGTCACGTGGATCAAGGGATCTGTGGCTTTCCCTCGAGGCTTTCCCAAAGGGCTGTGCCAAGTGCCACCTTGGTGTGAGTCGATCCTCAGCGTGAAAGACGTGCCGGTGAAGGGAAAAGAGGTTCCTCTGGAATGGACAGAGACATCTGGGGGACTCTTGGAATTGTGGTACGACCCTGGAGTTCCTCACGCCGTTCCTGTTGAGAGGGCCTCCTCTTGAGATGCGACGGGAACGCCGGGAATTCTTTCCCGACGAAGCAGGGAAAGGATCCCTCACCTCGAGATACGAGGTGGAAACGGGGCTCCTCTGGATATCGGCGGGACCCTCGCGTTTCCTCTCAGGTGGAGACGGGTATGTCGGGGAACTTCTTGAGTTGCACCAAGGGTGTGAAGGACCCTTTCGACGTTCCAGAGGTGAGGTGTGATTAGCCCCGAGAAGCCTCTGCGGAAATGGGCCTCATCTCGCCTGCAGGGGAGAACCTCCTGGATATTCTCGAGTTGCGGCAGGTCTTCTCGAGTTACGACGGGGACCTCAGGGACCCGCTCTGGTGGCCTCAGGAAGGGCTAGTCCCCATGCGAGTTGCTAGGGGCCATCTCGGGAGTCCTCTCCCGGCGATGCCGGGGCCTAAGACCTTGTGTGGAGTCGGGCCGGAACCTGAGAATTCCTCTCCACTGTTGACATGGATTTTGGGGTGCCTCTGAGTCTCCGCAGGGGAGTCAGGCCTCGTCTCGAGTGGGAGCATGCACGTGCGCTTTCCTCCCCAGCTGCAGCAGTAGGGTCACGCTTCCTGTCACGTGGATAAAGGGGTCTGTGGCTTTCCCTCGAGGCTTTCCCTCGAGGCATTCCCACGAGGCTTTCCCACAGGGCTGTGCCAAGTGCCACCTTGGTGTGAGTCGATCCTCGGCGTGAAAGACGAGCCGGTGAAGGGAAAAGAGGTTCCTCTGGAATGGACTGAGACATCTGGTTGACTCTTGGAATGGTGGCACGACCCTGGAGTTCCTCTCGCCGTTCCTGTTGAGAGGGCCTCCTCTTGAGATGCGACGGGAACGCCGGGAATTCTTTCCCGACGAAGCAGGGAAAGGATCCCTCACCTCGAGCTACGAGGCGGAAACGGGGCTCCTCTGGATGTGGGCGGGACCCTCGTGTTTCCTCTCGAGTGGAGTCGGGTATGTCGGGGAACTTCTTGAGTTGCACCAAGGGTGTGAAGGACCCTTTCGACGTTCCAGAGGTGAGGTGTGATTAGCCCCGAGAAGCCTCTGCGGAAATGGGCCTCATCTCGCCTGCAGGGGAGAACCTCCTGTATATTCTCGAGTTGCGGCAGGTCTTCTCGAGTTACGACGGGGACCCCAGGGACCCGCTCTGGTGGCCTCAGGAAGGGCCAGTCCACATGCGAGTTCCTAGGGGCCATCTCGGGATTCCTCTCCCGTCAATGCCGGGGCCTAAGACCTTGTGTGGAGTCGGGGCCGGAACCTGAGCATTCCTCTCCAGTGTTGACATGGATTTTGGGGTGCCTCTGAGTCTCCCCAGGGGAGTCAGGCCTCGTCTCGAGTGGGGGCATGCACGTGTGCTTCCCTCCCGAGCTGCAGCAGTAGGGTCACGCTTCCTGTCACGTGGATCAAGGGATCTGTGGCTTTCCCTCGAGGCTGTCCCTCGAGGCTTTCCCACGAGGCTTTCCCACAGGGCCGTGCCAAGTGCCACCTTGGTGTGAGTCGATCCTCGTTGTGAAAGACGAGCCGGTGAAGGGAAAAGAGGTTCCTCTGGAATGGACTGAGACATCTGGGGGATTCTTGGAATGGTGGCACGACCCTGGAGTTCCTCTCGCCGTTCCTGTTGAGAGGGCCTCCTCTTGAGATGCGACGGGAACGCCGGGAATTCTTTCCCGACGAAGCAGGGAAAGGATCCCTCACCTCGAGCTACGAGGCGGAAACGGGGCTCCTCTGGATGTGGGCGGGACCCTCGTGTTTCCTCTCGAGTGGAGAAGGGTATGTCGGGGAACTTCTTGAGTTGCACCAAGGGTGTGAAGGAACCTTTCGACGTTCCAGAGGTGAGGTGTGATTAGCCCCGAGAAGCCTCTGCGGAAATGGGCCTCATCTCGCCTGCAGGGGAGAACCTCCTGGATATTCTCGAGTTGCGGCAGGTCTTCTCGAGTTACGACGGGGACCTCAGGAACCCGCTCTGGTGGCCTCACGAAGGGCCAGTCCCCATGCGAGTTGCTAGTGGCCCTCACGGGATTCCTCTCCCATCGATTCCGGTGCCTAACACATTGTGTGGAGTCGGGGCCTGAACCTGAGGATTCCTCTCCAGTGTTGACATGGATCTTGGGGTGCCTCTCAGTCTCCCCAGGGGAGTCAAGCCTCGTCTCGAGTGGGGGCATGCACGTGTGCTTCCCTCCCGAGCTGCAGCAGTAGGGTCACGCTTCCTGTCACGTGGATCAAGGGATCTGTGGCTTTACCTCGAGGCTTTCCCTCGAGGCATTCCCACGAGTCTTTCCCAAAGGGCTGTGCCAAGTGCCACCTTGGTGAGAGTGGATCCTCAGCGTGAAAGACGAGCCGGTGAAGGGAAAAGAGGTTCCTCTGGAATGGACAGAGACATCTGGGGGACTCTTGGAATTATGGTACGACCCTGGAGTTCCTCACGCCGTTCCTGTTGAGAGGGCCTCCTCTTGAGATGCGACGGGAACGCCGGGAATTCTTTCCCGACGAAGCAGGGAAAGGATCCCTCACCTCGAGCTACGAGGTGGAAACGGGGCTCCTCTGGATATCGGCGGGACCCTCGCGTTTCCTCTCAGGTGGAGACGGGTATGTCGGGGAACTTCTTGAGTTGCACCAAGGGTGTGAAGGACCCTTTCGACGTTCCAGAGGTGAGGTGTGATTAGCCCCGAGAAGCCTCTGCGGAAATGGGCCTCATCTCGCCTGCAGGGGAGAACCTCCTGGATATTCTCGAGTTGCGGCAGGTCTTCTCGAGTTACGACGGGGACCTCAGGGACCCGCTCTGGTGGCCTCAGGAAGGGCCAGTCCCCATGAGAGTTGCTAGGGGCCATCTCGGGAGTCCTCTCCCGGCGATGCCGGGGCCTAAGACCTTGTGTGGAGTCGGGCCGGAAACTGAGAATTCCTCTCCACTGTTGACATGGATTTTGGGGTGCCTCTGAGTCTCCGCAGGGGAGTCAGGCCTCGTCTCGAGTGGGGGCATGCACGTGCGCTTTCCTCCCCAGCTGCAGCAGTAGGGTCACGCTTCCTGTCACGTGGATAAAGGGGTCTGTGGCTTTCCCTCGAGGCTTTCCCTCGAGGCATTCCCACGAGGCTTTCCCACAGGGCTGTGCCAAGTGCCACCTTGGTGTGAGTCGATCCTCGGCGTGAAAGACGAGCCGGTGAAGGGAAAAGAGGTTCCTCTGGAATTGACTGAGACATCTGGTTGACTCTTGGAATGGTGGCACGACCCTGGAGTTCCTCTCGCCGTTCCTGTTGAGAGGGCCTCCTCTTGAGATGCGACGGGAACGCCGGGAATTCTTTCCCGACGAAGCAGGGAAAGGATCCCTCACCTCGAGCTACGAGGCGGAAACGGGGCTCCTCTGGATGTGGGCGGGACCCTCGTGTTTCCTCTCGAGTGGAGACGGGTATGTCGGGGAACTTCTTGAGTTGCACCAAGGGTGTGAAGGACCCTTTCGACGTTCCAGAGGTGAGGTGTGATTAGCCCCGAGAAGCCTCTGCGGAAATGGGCCTCATCTCGCCAGCAGGGGAGAACCTCCTGTATATTCTCGAGTTGCGGCAGGTCTTCTCGAGTTACGACGGGGACCTCAGGGACCCGCTCTGGTGGCCTCAGGAAGGGCCAGTCCACATGCGAGTTGCTAGGGGCCATCTCGGGATTCCTCTCCCGTCGATGCCGGGGCCTAAGTCCTTGTGTGGAGTCGGGGCCAGAACCTGAGGATTCCTCTCCAGTGTTGACATGGATTTTGGGGTGCCTCTGAGTCTCCGCAGGGGAGTCAGGCCTCGTCTCGAGTGGAGGCATGCACGTGCGCTTCCCTCCCGAGCTGCAGCAGTAGGGTCACGCTTCCTGTCACGTGGATCAAGGGATCTGTGGCTTTCCCTCGAGGCTTTCCCTCGAGGCTTTCCCACGAGGCTTTCCCACAGGGCTGTGCCAAGTGCCACCTTGGTGTGAGTCGATCCTCGGCGTGAAAGACGAGCCGGTGAAGGGAAAAGAGGTTCCTCTGGAATGCACTGAGACATCTGGGGGACTCTTGGAATGGTGGCACGACCCTGGAGTTCCTCTCGCCGTTCCTGTTGAGAGGGCCTCCTCTTGAGATGCGACGGGAACGCCCGGAATTCTTTCCCGACGAAGCAGGGAAAGGATCCCTCACCTCGAGCTACGAGGCGGAAACGGGGCTCCCCTGGATGTGGGCGGGACCCTCGTGTTTCCTCTCGAGTGGAGACGGGTATGTCGGGGAACTTCTTGAGTTGCACCAAGGGTGTGAAGGACCCTTTCGACGTTCCAGAGGTGAGGTGTGATTAGCCCCGAGAAGCCTCTGCGGAAATGGTCCTCATCTCGCCTGCAGGGGAGAACCTCATGGATATTCTCGAGTTGCGGCAGGTCTTCTCGAGTTACGATGGGGACCTCAGGGACCCGCTCTGGTGGCCTCAGGAAGGGCCAGTCCCATGCGAGTTGCTCGGGGCCATCTCGCAATTCCTCTCCCGCCGATGCCGGGGCCTACGACCTTGTGCGGAGTCGGGGCTGGAACCTCAGGATTCCTCTCCAGTGTTGACATGGATTTTGGGGTGCCTCTGAGTCTCCCCAGGGGAGTCAGGCCTCGTCTCGAGTGGGGGCATGCACGTGTGCTTCCCTCCCGAGCTGCAGCAGTAGGGTAACGCTTCCTGTCACGTGGATCAAGGGATCTGTGGCTTTCCCTCGAGGTTGTCCCTCGAGGCTTTTCCACGAGGCTTTCCCACAGGGCTGTGCCAAGTGCCACCTTGGTGTGAGTCGATCCTCGTTGTGAAAGACGAGCCGGTGAAGGGAAAAGAGGTTCCTCTGGAATGGACTGAGACATCTGGGGGATTCTTGGAATGGTGGCACGACGCTGGAGTTCCTCTCGCTGTTCCTGTTGAGAGGGCCTCCTCTTGACATGCGACGGGAACGCCGGGAATTCTTTCCCGACGAAGCAGGGAAAGGATCCCTCACCTCGAGCTACGAAGCGGAAACGGGGCTCCTCTGGATGTGGGCGGGACCCTCGTGTTTCCTCTCGAGTGGAGAAGGGTATGTCGCGGAACTTCTTGAGTTGCCCCAAGGGTGTGAAGGACCATTTTGACGTTCCAGAGGTGAGGTGTGATTAGCCCAGAGAAGCCTCTGCGGAAATGGGCCTCATCTCGCCTGCAGGGGAGAACCTCCTGGATATTCTCGAGTTGCCGCAGGTCTTCTCGAGTTACGACGGGGACCTCAGGGACCCGCTCTGGTGGCCTCAGGAAGGGCTAGTCCCCATGCGAGTTGCTAGGGGCCATCTCGAGATTCCTCTCCCGTCGATGCAGGGGCCTAAGACCTTGTGTGGAGTCGGGGCCGGAACCTGAGGATGCCTCTCCAGTGGTGACATGGATTTTGGGGTGCCTCTGTGTCTCCCCAGGGGAGTCAGGCCACGTCTCGAGTGGGGGCATGCACGTGCGCTTCCATCCCGAGCTGCAGCAGTAGGGTCACGCTTCCTGTCACGTGGATCAAGGGATCTGTGGCTTTCCCTCGAGGCTTTCCCTCGAGGCTTTCCCACGAGGCTTTCCCACAGGGCTGTGCCAAGTGCCACCTTGGTGTGAGTCGATCCTCGGCGTGAAAGACGAGCCGGTGAAGGGAAAGAGGTTGCTCTGGAATGGACAGAGGCATCTGGTTGACTCTTGCAATGGTGGAACGACCCTGGAGTTCCTCTCGCCGTTCCTGTTGAGAGGGCCTCCTCTTGAGATGCGACGGGAACGCCGGGAATTCTTTCCCGACGAAGCAGGGAAAGGATCCCTCACCTCGAGCTACGAGGCGGAACCGGGGCTCCTATGGATGTGGGCGGGACCCTCGTGTTTCCTCTCGAGTGGAGAAGGGTATGTCGGGGAACTTCTTGAGTTGCACCAATGGTGTGACGGAACCTTTCGACGTTCCAGAGGTGAGGTGTGATTAGCCCCGAGAAGCCTCTGCGGAAATGGGCCTCATCTCGCCTGCAGGGGAGAACCTCCTGGATATTCTCGAGTTGCGGCAGGTCTTCTCGAGTTACGACGGGGACCTCAGGGACCCGCTCTGGTGGCCTCAGCAAGGGCCAGTCCACATGCGAGTTGCTAGGGGCCATCTCGGGATTCCTCTCCCGTCGATGCCGGGGCCTAAGACCTTCTGTGGAGTCGGGGCCGGAACCTGCGCATTCCTCTCCAGTGTTGACATGGATCTTGGGGTGCATCTGAGTCTCCCCAGGGGAGTCAGGCTTCGTCTCGTGTGGGGGCATGCACGTGCGCTTTCCTCCCGAGCTGCAGCAGTAGGGTCACGCTTCCTGTCACGTGGATCAAGGGATCTGTGGCTTTCCCTCGAGGCTTTCCCTCGAGGCATTCCCACGAGGCTTTCTCAAAGGGCTGTGCCAAGTGCCACCTTGGTTTGATTCGATCCTCTGCGTGAAAGACGAGCCGGTGAAGGGAAAAGAGGTTCCTCTGGAATGCACTGAGACATCTGGGGGACTCTTGGAATTGTGGTACGACCCTGGAGTTCCTCTCGCCGTTCCTGTTGAGAGGGCCTCCTCTTGAGATGCGACGGGAACGCCGGGAATTCTTTCCCGACGAAGCAGGGAAAGGATCCCTCTCCTCGAGCTACGAGGCGGAAACGGGGCTCCTCTGGATGTGGCCGGGACCCTCGCGTTTCCTCTCGAGTGGAGACGGGTATGTCGGGGAACTTCTTGAGTTGCACCAAGGGTGTGAAGGACCCTTTCGACGTTCCAGAGGTGAGGTGTGATTAGCCCTGAGAAGCCTCTGCGGAAATGGGCCTCATCTCGCCTGCAGGGGAGAACCTCCTGGATATTCTCGAGTTGCGGCAGGTCTTCTCGAGTTACGACGCGGACCTCAGGGACCCGCTCTGGTGGCCTCATGAAGGGCCAGTCCCATGCGAGTTGCTAGGGGCCATCTCGCGATACCTCTCCCGTCGATGCCGGGGCCTAAGACCTTGTGCGGAGTCGGGGCCGGAACCTGAGAATTCCTCTCCAGTGTTGACATGGATCTTGGGGTGCCTCTGAGTCTCCCCAGGGGAGTCAAGCCTCGTCTCGAGTGGGGGCATGCACGTGCGCTTCCCTCCCGAGCTGCAGCAGTAGGGTCACGCTTCCTGTCACGTGGATCAAGGGATCTGTGGCTTTCCCTCGAGGCTTTCCCTCGAGGCTTTCCCACGAGGCTTTCCCACAGGGCTGTGCCAAGTGCCACCTTGGTGTGAGTCGATCCTCGGCGTGAAAGACGAGCCGGTGAAGGGAAAAGAGGTTCCTCTGGAATGCACTGAGACATCTGGGGGACTCTTGGAATGGTGGCACGACCCTGGAGTTCCTATCGCCGTTCCTGTTGAGAGGGCCTCCTCTTGAGATGCGACGGGAACGCCCGGAATTCTTTCCCGACGAAGCAGGGAAAGGATCCCTCACCTCGAGCTACGAGGCGGAAACGGGGCTCCCCTGGATGTGGGCGGGACCCTCGTGTTTCCTCTCGAGTGGAGACGGGTATGTCGGGGAACTTCTTGAGTTGCACCAAGGGTGTGAAGGACCCTTTCGACGTTCCAGAGGTGAGGTGTGATTAGCCCCGAGAAGCCTCTGCGGAAATGGTCCTCATCTCGCCTGCAGGGGAGAACCTCCTGGATATTCTCGAGTTGCGGCAGGTCTTCTCGAGTTACGATGGGGACCTCAGGGACCCGCTCTGGTGGCCTCAGGAAGGGCCAGTCCCATGCGAGTTGCTCGGGGCCATCTCGCAATTCCTCTCCCGCCGATGCCGGGGCCTAAGACCTTCTGCGGAGTCGGGGCCGGAACCTCAGGATTCCTCTCCAGTGTTGAAATGGATTTTGGGGTGCCTCTGAGTCTCCCCAGGGGAGTCAGGCCTCGTCTCGAGTGGGGGCATGCACGTGTGCTTCCCTCCCGAGCTGCAGCAGTAGGGTCACGCTTCCTGTCACGTGGATCAAGGGATCTGTGGCTTTCCCTCGAGGCTGTCCCTCGAGGCTTTCCCACGAGGCTTTCCCACAGGGCTGTGCCAAGTGCCACCTTGGTGTGAGTCGATCCTCGTTGTGAAAGACGAGCCGGTGAAAGGAAAAGAGGTTCCTCTGGAATGGACTGAGACATCTGGGGGATTCTTGGAATGGTGGCACGACCCTGGAGTTCCTCTCGCTGTTCCTGTTGAGAGGGCCTCCTCTTGAGATGCGACGGGAACGCCGGGAATTCCTTCCCGACGAAGCAGGGAAAGGATCACTCACCTCGAGCTACGAAGCGGAAACGGGGCTCCTCTGGATGTGGGCGGGACCCTCGTGTTTCCTCTCGAGTGGAGTAGTGTATGTCGCGGAACTTCTTGAGTTGCCCCAAGGGTGTGAAGGACCCTTTTGACGTTCCAGAGGTGAGGTGTGATTAGCCCAGAGAAGCCTCTGCGGAAATGGGCCTCATCTCGCCTGCAGGGGAGAACCTCCTGGATATTCTCGAGTTGCGGCAGGTCTTCTCGAGTTACGACGGGGACCTCAGGGACCCGCTCTGGTGGCCTCAGGAAGGGCTAGTCCCCATGCGAGTTGCTAGGGGCCATCTCGGGATTCCTCTCCCGTCGATGCCGGGGCCTAAGACCTTGTGTGGAGTCGGGGCTGGAACCTGAGGATGCCTCTCCATTGGTGACATGGATTTTGGGGTGCCTCTGTGTCTCCCCAGGGGAGTCAGGCCACGTCTCGAGTGGGGGCATGCACGTGCGCTTCCATCCGGAGCTGCAGCAGTATGGTCACGCTTCCTGTCACGTGGATCAAGGGATCTGTGGCTTTCCCTCGAGGCTTTCCCTCGAGGCATTCCCACGAGGCTTTCCCACAGGGCTGTGCCAAGTTCCACCTTGGTGTGATTCGATCCTCGGCGTGAAAGACGAGCCGGTGAAGGGAAAAGAGGTTCCTCTGGAATGGACTGAGACATCTGGGGGACTCTTGGAATGGTGGCACGACCCTGTAGTTCCTCTCGCTGTTCCTGTTGAGAGGGCCTCCTCTTGAGATGCGACGGGAACTCCGGGAATTCTTTCCCGACGAAGCAGGGAAAGGATCCCTCACCTCGAGCTATGAGGCGGAAACGGGGCTCCTCTGGATGTGGGCGGGACCCTCGTGTTTCCTCTCGAGTGGAGAAGGGTATGTCGGGGAACTTCTTGAGTTGCACCAAGGGTGTGAAGGAACCTTTCGACGTTCCAGAGGTGAGGTGTGATTAGCCCCGAGAAGCCTCTGCGGAAATGGGCCTCATCTCGCCTGCAGGGGAGAACCTCCTGGATATTCTCGAGTTGCGGCAGGTCTTCTCAAGTTACGACGCGGACCTCAGGAACCCGCTCTGGTGGCCTCAGGAAGGGCCAGTCCCATGAGAGTTTCTGGGGCCATCTCGCGATACCTCTCCCGTCGATGCCAGGGCCTACGACCTTGTGCGGAGTCGGGGTCGGAACCTCAGGATTCCTCTCCAGTGCTGACATGGATTTTGGGTGCCTCTGAGTCTCCCCAGGGGAGTCAGGCCTCGTCTCGAGTGGGGGCATGCACGTGCGCTTCCATCCGGAGCTGCAGCAGTAGGGTCACGCTTCCTGTCACGTGGATCAAGGGATCTGTGGCTTTCCCTCGAGGCTTTCCCTCGAGGCATTCCCACGAGGCAATCCCAAAGGGCTGTGCCAAGTGCCACCTTGGTGTGAGTCGATCCTCGGCGTGAAAGACGAGCCGATGAAGGGAAAAGAGGTTCCTCTGGAATGGACTGAGACATCTGGGGGACTCTTGGAATGGTGGCACGACCCTGGAGTTCCTCTCGCTGTTCCTGTTGAGAGGGCCTCCTCTTGAGATGCGACGGGAACGCCGGGAATTCTTTCCCGACGAAGCAGGGAAAGGATCCCTCACCTCGAGCTATGAGGCGGAAACGGGGCTCCTCTGGATGTGGGCGGGACCCTCGTGTTTCCTCTCGAATGGAGAAGGGTATGTCGGGGAACTTCTTGAGTTGCACCAAGTGTGTGAAGGAACCTTTCGACGTTCCAGAGGTGAGGTGTGATTAGCCCCGAGAAGCCTCTGCGGAAATGGGCCTCATCTCGCCTGCAGGGGAGAACCTCCTGGATATTCTCGAGTTGCGGCAGGTCTTCTCGAGTTACGACGGGGACCTCAGGGACCCGCTCTGGTGGCCTCAGGAAGGGCCAGTCCCCATGCGAGTTGCTAGGGGCCCTCACGGGATTCCTCTCCCATCGATTCCGGTGCCTAACACATTGTGTGGAGTCGGGGCCGGAACCTGAGCATTCCTCTCCAGTGTTGACATGGATCTTGGGGTGCCTCTCAGTCTCCCCTGGGGAGTCAGGCCTCGTCTCGAGTGGGGGCATGCACGTGTGCTTCCCTCCCGAGCTGCAGCAGTAGGGTCACGCTTCCTGTCACGTGGATCAAGGGATCTGTGGCTTTCCCTCGAGGCTTTCCCTGGAGGCATTCCCACGAGGCTTTCCCAAAGGGCTGTGCCAAGTGTCACCTTGGTGTGAGTCGATCCTCAGCGTGAAAGACGTGCCGGTGAAGGGAAAAGAGGTTCCTCTGGAATGGACAGAGACATCTGGGGGACTCTTGGAATTGTGGTACGACCCTGGAGTTCCTCACGCCGTTCCTGTTGAGAGGGCCTCCTCTTGAGATGCGACGGGAACGCCGGGAATTCTTTCCCGACGAAGCAGGGAAAGGATCCCTCACCTCGAGCTACGAGGCGGAAACGGGGCTCCTCTGGATATGGGCGGGACCCTCGCGTTTCCTCTCAGGTGGAGACCGGTATGTCGGGGAACTTCTTGAGTTGCACCAAGGGTGTGAAGGACCCTTTCGACGTTCCAGAGGTGAGTTGTGATTAGCCCCGAGAAGCCTCTGCGGAAATGGGCCTCATCTCGCCTGCAGGGGAGAACCTCCTGGATATTCTCGAGTTGCGGCAGGTCTTCTCGAGTTACGACGGGGACCTCAGGGACCCGCTCTGGTGGCCTCAGGAAGGGCCAGTCCCCATGCGAGTTGCTAGTGGCCCTCACGGGATTCCTCTCCCGTCGATGCCGGGGCCTAAGACCTTGTGTGGAGTCGGGGCTGGAACCTGAGGATGCCTCTCCAGTGGTGACATGGATTTTGGGGTGCCTCTGTGTCTCCCCAGGGGAGTCAGGCCACGTCTCGAGTGGGGGCATGCACGTGCGCTTCCATCCGGAGCTGCAGCAGTAGGGTCACGCTTCCTGTCACGTGGATCAAGGGATCTGTGGCTTTCCCTCGAGGCTTTCCCTCGAGGCTTTCCCACGAAGCTTTCCCACAGGGCTGTGCCAAGTGCCACCTTGGTGTGAGTCGATCCTCGGCGTGAAAGACGAGCCGATGAAGGGAAAAGAGGTTCCTCTGGAATGGACAGAGACATCTGGGGGACTCTTGGAATTGTGGTACGACCCTGGAGTTCCTCACGCCGTTCCTGTTGAGAGGGCCTCCTCTTGAGATGCGACGGGAACGCCGGGAATTCTTTCCCGAAGAAGCAGGGAAAGGATCCCTCACCTCGAGCTACGAGGCGGAAACGGGGCTGCTCTGGATATCGGCGGGACCCTCGCGTTTCCTCTCAGGTGGAGACCGGTACGTCGGGGAACTTCTTGAGTTGCACCAAGGGTGTGAAGGACCCTTTCGACGTTCCAGAGGTGAGGTGTGATTAGCCCCGAGAAGCCTCTGCGGAAATGGGCCTCATCTCGCCTGCAGGGGAGAACCTCCTGGATATTCTCGAGTTGCGGCAGGTCTTCTCGAGTTACGACGGGGACCTCAGGGACCCGCTCTGGTGGCCTCAGGAAGGGCTAGTCCCCATGCGAGTTGCTAGGGGCCATCTCGGGAGTCCTCTCCCGACGATGCCGGGGCCTAAGACCTTGTGTGGAGTCGGGCCGGAACCTGAGAATTCCTCTCCACTGTTGACATGGATTTTGGGGTGCCTCTGAGTCTCCGCAGGGGAGTCAGGCCTCGTCTCGAGTGGGAGCATGCACGTGCGCTTTCCTCCCCAGCTGCAGCAGTAGGGTCACGCTTCCTCTCACGTGGATAAAGGGGTCTGTGTCTTTCCCTCGAGGCTTTCCCTCCAGGCATTCCCACGAGGCTTTCCCACAGGGCTGTGCCAAGTGCCACCTTGGTGTGAGTCGATCCTCGGCGTGAAAGACGAGCCGGTGAAGGGAAAAGAGGTTCCTCTGGAATGGACTGAGACATCTGGTTGACTCTTGGAATGGTGGCACAACCCTGGAGTTCCTCTCGCCGTTCCTGTTGAGAGGGCCTCCTCTTGAGATGCGACGGGAACGCCGGGAATTCTTTCCCGACGAAGCAGGGAAAGGATCCCTCACCTCGAGCTACGAGGCGGAAACGGGGCTCCTCTGGATGTGGGCGGGACCCTCGTGTTTCCTCTCGAGTGGAGTCGGGTATGTCGGGGAACTTCTTGAGTTGCACCAAGGGTGTGAAGGACCCTTTCGACGTCCAGAGGTGAGGTGTGATTAGCCCCGAGAAGCCTCTGCGGAAATGGGCCTCATCTCGCCTGCAGGGGAGAACCTCCTGGATATTCTCGAGTTGCGGCAGGTCTTCTCGAGTTACGACGGGGACCTCAGGGACCCGCTCTGGTGGCCTCAGGAAGGGCCAGTCCCCATGCGAGTTGCTAGTGGCCCTCACGGGATTCCTCTCCCATCGATTCCGGTGCCTAACACATGTGTGGAGTCGGGGCCGGAACCTGAGGATTCCTCTCCAGTGTTGACATGGATCTTGGGGTGCCTCTCAGTCTCTCCAGGGGAGTCAGGCCTCGTCTCGAGTGGGGGCATGCACGTGCGCTTCCCTCCCGACTGCAGCAGTAGGGTCACGCTTCCTGTCACGTGGATCAAGGGATCTGTGGCTTTCCCTCGAGGCTTTCCCTCGAGGCATTCGCACGAGGCTTTCCCCAGGTAGGGCGTGCAAGTGCCACCTTGGTGTGAGTCGATCCTCGTGTGAAAGACGAGCCGTTGAAGGGAAAGAGGTTCCTCTGGAATGGACTGAGACATCTGGGGGATTCTTGGAATGGTGACACGACCCTGGAGTTCCTCTCGCTGTTCCTGTTGAGAGGGCCTCCTCTTGAGAGCGACGGGAACGCCGGGAATTCTTTCCCGACGAAGCAGGGAAAGGATCCCTCACCTCGAGCTACGAAGCGGAAACGGGGCTCCTCTGGATGTGGGCGGGACCCTCGTGTTTCCTCTCGAGTGGAGAAGGGGTATGTCGCGGAACTTCTTGAGTTGCCCCAAGAGGGTGAAGTACCCTTTTGACGTTCCAGAGGGAGGTGTGATTAGCCCAGAGAAGCCTCTGCGGAAATGGGCCTCATCTCGCCTGCAGGGGAGAACCTCCTGGATATTCTCGAGTTGCGGCAGGTCTTCTCGAGTTACGACGGGGACCTCAGGGACCCGCTCTGGTGGCCTCAGGAAGGGCTAGTCCCCATGCGAGTTGCTAGGGGCCATCTCGGATTCCTCTCCGTCGATGCCGGGGCCTAAGACCTTGTGTGGAGTCGGGGCCGGACCTGAGGATGCCTCTCCAGTGGTGACATGGATTGTTGGGGTGCCTCTGTGTCTCCCCAGGGGAGTCAGGCCACGTCTCGAGTGGGGGCATGCACGTGCGCTTCCATCCGGAGCGGCAGCAGTAGGGGTCACGCTTCCTGTCACGTGGATCAAGGGATCTGTGGCTTTCCCTCGAGGCTTTCCTCGAGGCTTTCCCACGAGGCTTTCCCACAGGGCTGTGCCAAGTGCCACCTTGGTGTGATTCGATCCTCGGCGTGAAGACGAGCCGATGAAGGGAAAAGAGGTTCCTCTGGAATGGACAGAGACATCTGGGGGACTCTTGGAATTGTGGTACGACCCTGGAGTTCCTCACGCCGTTCCTGGTGAGAGGGCCTCCTCTTGAGATGCGACGGGAACGCCGGGACTTCTTTCCCGACGAAGCAGGGAAAGGATCCCTCACCTCGAGCTACGAGGCGGAAACGGGGCTCCTCTGGATATCGGCGGGACCCTCGCGTTCCTCTCAGGTGGAGACGGGTATGTCGGGGAACTTCTTGAGTTGCACCAAGGGTGTGAAGGACCCTTTCGACGTTCCAGAGGTGAGGTGTGATTAGCCCCGAGAAGCCTCTGCGGAAATGGGCCTCATCTCGCCTGCAGGGGAGAACCTCCTGGATATTCTCGAGTTGCGGCAGGTCTTCACGAGTTACGACGGGGACCTCAGGGACCCGCTCTGGTGGCCTCAGGAAGGGCCAGTCCCCATGCGAGTTGCTAGGGGCCCTCACGGGATCCTCTCCCATCGATTCCGGTGCCTAACACATTGTGTGGAGTCGGGGCCGGAACCTGAGGATTCCTCTCCAGTGTTGACATGGATCTTGGGGTGCCTCTCAGTCTCCCCTGGGGAGTCAGGCCTCGTCTCGAGTGGGGGCATGCACGTGCGCTTCCCTCCTGAGCTGCAGCAGTAGGGTCCGCTTCCTGTCACGTGGATCAAGGGATCTGTGGCTTTCCCTCGAGCTTTCGCTCGAGGCATTCCCACGAGGCTTTCCCAAAGGGCTGTGCCAAGTGCCACCTTGGTGTGAGTCGATCCTCAGCGTGAAAGACGTGCCGGTGAAGGGAAAAGAGGTTCCTCTGGAATGGACAGAGACATCTGGGGGACTCTTGGAATTGTGGTACGACCCTGGAGTTCCTCACGCCGTTCCTGTTGAGAGGGCCTCCTCTTGAGATGCGACGGGAACGCCGGGAATTCTTTCCCGACGAAGCAGGAAAGGATCCCTCACCTCGAGCTACGAAGCGGAAACGGGGCTCCTCTGGATGTGGGCGGGACCCTCGTATTTCCTCTCGAGTGGAGAAGGGTATGTCGCGGAACTTCTTGAGTTGCCCCAAGAGTGTGAAGGACCCTGTGACGTTCCAGATGTGAGGTGTGATTAGCCCAGAGAAGCCTCTGCGGAATGGGCCTCATCTCGCCTGCAGGGAGAACCTCCTGGATATTCTCGAGTTGCGGCAGGTCTTCTCGAGTTACGACGGGGACCTCAGGGACCCGCTCTGGTGGCCTCAGGAAGGGCTAGTCCCCATGCGAGTTGCTAGGGGCCATCTCGGGATCCTCTCCCGTCGATGCCGGGGCCTAAGACCTTGTGTGGAGTCGGGGCTGGAACCTGAGGATGCCTCTCCAGTGGTGACATGGATTTTGGGTGCCTCTGTGTCTCCCAGGGGAGTCAGGCCACGTCTCGAGTGGGGGCATGCACGTGCGCTTCCATCCGGAGCTGCAGCAGTAGGGTCACGCTTCCTGTCACGTGGATCAAGGGATCTGTGGCTTTCCCTCGAGGCTTTCCCTCGAGGCTTTCCCACGAAGCTTTCCCACAGGGCTGTGCCAAGTGCCACCTTGGTGTGAGTCGATCCTCGGCGTGAAAGACGAGCCAATGAAGGGAAAAGAGGTTCCTCTGGAATGGACAGAGACATCTGGGGGACTCTTGGAATTGTGGTACGACCCTGGAGTTCCTCTCGCCGTTCCTGTTGAGAGGGCCTCCTCTTGAGATGCGACGGGAACGCCGGGAATTCTTTCCCGACGAAGCAGGGAAAGGATCCCTCACCTCGAGCTACGAGGCGGAAACGGGGCTCCTCTGGATGTGGGCGGGACCCTCGTGTTTCCTCTCGAGTGGAGTCGGGTATGTCGGGGAACTTCTTGAGTTGCACCAAGGGTGTGAAGGACCCTTTCGACGTTCCAGAGGTGAGGTGTGATTAGCCCCGAGAAGCCTCTGCGGAAATGGGCCTCATCTCGCCTGCAGGGGAGAACCTCCTGGATATTCTCGAGTTGCGGCAGGTCTTCTCGAGTTACGACGGGGACCTCAGGGACCCGCTCTGGTGGCCTCAGGAAGGGCCAGTCCCCATGCGAGTTGCTAGGGGCCATCTCGGGAGTCCTCTCCCGGCGATGCCGGGGCCTAAGACCTTGTGTGGAGTCGGGCCGGAACCTGAGAATTCCTCTCCACTGTTGACATGGATTTTGGGGTGCCTCTGAGTCTCCGCAGGGGAGTCAGGCCTCGTCTCGAGTGGGAGCATGCACGTGCGCTTTCCTCCCCAGCTGCAGCAGTAGGGTCACGCTTCCTGTCACGTGGATAAAGGGGTCTGTGTCTTTCCCTCGAGGCTTTCCCTCCAGGCATTCCCACGAGGCTTTCCCACAGGGCTGTGCCAAGTGCCACCTTGGTGTGAGTCGATCCTCGGCGTGAAAGACGAGCCGGTGAAGGGAAAAGAGGTTCCTCTGGAATGGACTGAGACATCTGGTTGACTCTTGGAATGGTGGCACGACCCTGGAGTTCCTCTCGCCGTTCCTGTTGAGAGGGCCTCCTCTTGAGATGCGACGGGAACGCCGGGAATTCTTTCCCGACGAAGCAGGGAAAGGATCCCTCACCTCGAGCTACGAGGCGGAAACGGGGCTCCTCTGGATGTGGGCGGGACCCTCGTGTTTCCTCTCGAGTGGAGTCGGGTATGTCGGGGAACTTCTTGAGTTGCACCAAGGGTGTGAAGGACCCTTTCGACGTTCCAGAGGTGAGGTGTGATTAGCCCCGAGAAGCCTCTGCGGAAATGGGCCTCATCTCGCCTGCAGGGGAGAACCTCCTGTATATTCTCGAGTTGCGGCAGGTCTTCTCGAGTTACGACGGGGACCTCAGGGACCCGCTCTGGTGGCCTCAGGAAGGGCCAGTCCACATGCGAGTTCCTAGTGGCCATCTCGGGATTCCTCTCCCGTCAATGCCGGGGCCTAAGACCTTGTGTGGAGTCGGGGCCAGTACCTGAGCATTCCTCTCCAGTGTTGACATGGATTTTGGGGTGCCTCTGAGTCTCCCCAGGGGAGTCAGGCCTCGTCTCGAGTGTGGTCATGCACGTGTGCTTCCCTCCCGAGCTGCAGCAGTAGGGTCACGCTTCCTGTCACGTGGATCAAGGGATCTGTGGCTTTCCCTCGAGGCTGTCCCTCGAGGCTTTCCCACGAGGCTTTCCCACAGGGCTGTGCCAAGTGCCACCTTGGTGTGAGTCGATCCTCGTTGTGAAAGACGAGCCGGTGAAGGGAAAAGAGGTTCCTCTGGAATGGACTGAGACATCTGGGGGACTCTTGGAATGGTGGCACGACCCTGTAGTTCCTCTCGCTGTTCCTGTTGAGAGGGCCTCCTCTTGAGATGCGACGGGAACTCCGGGAATTCTTTCCCGACGAAGCAGGGAAAGGATCCCTCACCTCGAGCTATGAGGCGGAAACGGGGCTCCTCTGGATGTGGGCGGGACCCTCGTGTTTCCTCTCGAGTGGAGAAGGGTATGTCGGGGAACTTCTTGAGTTGCACCAAGGGTGTGAAGGAACCTTTCGACGTTCCAGAGTTGAGGTGTGATTAGCCCCGAGAAGCCTCTGCGGAAATGGGCCTCATCTCGCCTGCAGGGGAGAACCTCCTGGATATTCTCGAGTTGCGGCAGGTCTTCTCGAGTTACGACGGGGACCTCAGGGACCCGCTCTGGTGGCCTCAGGAAGGGCCAGTCCCCATGCGAGTTGCTAGGGGCCATCTCGGGATTCCTCTCCCGGCGATGCCGGGGCCTAAGACCTTGTGTGGAGTCGGGGCCGGAACCTGAGAATTCCTCTCCAGTGTTGACATGGATTTTGGGGTGCCTCTGAGTCTCCGCAGGGGAGTCAGGCCTCGTCTCGAGTGGGGGCATGCACGTGCGCTTTCCTCCCCAGCTGCAGCAGTAGGGTCACGCTTCCTGTCACGTGGATAAAGCGGTCTGTGGCTTTCCCTCGAGGCTTTCCCTCGAGGCATTCCCACGAGGCTTTCCCAAAGGGCTGTGCCAAGTGCCACCTTGGTGTGAGTCGATCCTCGGCGTGAAAGACGAGCCGGTGAAGGGAAAAGAGTTTCCTCTGGAATGGACTGAGACATCTGGTTGACTCTTGGAATGGTGGTACGACCCTGGAGTTCCTCTCGCCGTTCCTGTTGAGAGGGCCTCCTCTTGAGATGCGACGGGAACGCCGGGAATTCTTTCCCGACGAAGCAGGGAAAGGATCCCTCACCTCGAGCTACGAGGCGGAAACGGGGCTCCTCTGGATGTTGCCCGGACCCTCGTGTTTCCTCTCAGGTGGAGACGGGTATGTCGGGGAACTTCTTGAGTTGCACCAAGGGTGTGAAGGACCCTTTCGACGTTCCAGAGGTGAGGTGTGATTAGCCCAGAGAAGCCTCTGCGGAAATGGGCCTCATCTCGCCTGCAGGGGAGAACCTCCTGGATATTCTCGAGTTGCGGCAGGTCTTCTCAAGTTACGACGCGGACCTCAGGAACCCGCTCTGGTGGCCTCAGGAAGGGCCAGTCCCATGAGAGTTGCTAGGGGCCATCTCGCGATACCTCTCCCGTCGATGCCGGGGCCTACGACCTTGTGCGGAGTCGGGGTCGGAACCTCAGGATTCCTCTCCAGTGCTGACATGGATTTTGGGGTGCCTCTGAGTCTCCCCAGGGGAGTCAGGCCTCGTCTCGAGTGGGGGCATGCACGTGCGCTTCCATCCGGAGCTGCAGCAGTAGGGTCACGCTTCCTGTCACGTGGATAAAGCGGTCTGTGGCTTTCCCTCGAGGCTTTCCCTCGAGGCATTCCCACGAGGCTTTCCCAAAGGGCTGTGCCAAGTGCCACCTTGGTGTGAGTCGATCCTCAGCGTGAAAGACGTGCCGGTGAAGGGAAAAGAGGTTCCTCTGGAATGGACAGAGACATCTGGGGGACTCTTGGAATTGTGGTACGACCCTGGAGTTCCTCACGCCGTTCCTGTTGAGAGGGCCTCCTCTTGAGATGCGACGGGAACGCCGGGAATTCTTTCCCGACGAAGCAGGGAAAGGATCCCTCACCTCGAGCTACGAGGCGGAAACGGGGCTCCTCTGGATATCGGCGGGACCCTCGCGTTTCCTCTCAGGTGGAGACGGGTATGTCGGGGAACTTCTTGAGTTGCACCAAGGGTGTGAAGGACCCTTTCGACGTTCCAGAGGTGAGGTGTGATTAGCCCCGAGAAGCCTCTGCGGAAATGGGCCTCATCTCGCCTGCAGGGGAGAACCTCCTGGATATTCTCGAGTTGCGGCAGGTCTTCTCGAGTTACGACGGGGACCTCAGGGACCCGCTCTGGTGGCCTCAGGAAGGGCCAGTCCCCATGCGAGTTGCTAGGGGACATCTCGGGATTCCTCTCCCGGCGATGCCGGGGCCTAAGACCTTGTGTGGAGTCGGGGCTGGAACCTGAGGATGCCTCTCCAGTGGTGACATGGATTTTGGGGTGCCTCTGTGTCTCCCCAGGGGAGTCAGGCCACGTCTCGAGTGGGGGCATGCACGTGCGCTTCCATCCGGAGCTGCAGCAGTAGGGTCACGCTTCCTGTCACGTGGATCAAGGGATCTGTGGCTTTCCCTCGAGGCTTTCCCTCGAGGCTTTCCCACGAGGCTTTCCCACAGGGCTGTGCCAAGTGCCACCTTGGTGTGATTCGATCCTCGGCGTGAAAGACGAGCCGATGAAGGGAAAAGAGTTTCCTCTGGAATGGACAGAGACATCTGGGGGACTCTTGGAATTGTCTTACGACCCTGGAGTTCCTCACGCCGTTCCTGTTGAGAGGGCCTCCTCTTGAGATGCGACGGGAACGCCGGGAATTCTTTCCCGACGAAGCAGGGAAAGCATCCCTCACCTCGAGCTACGAGGCGGAAACGGGGCTCCTCTGGATGTGGGCCGGACCCTCGCGTTTCCTCTCAGGTGGAGACGGGTATGTCGGGGAACTTCTTGAGTTGCACCAAGGGTGTGAAGGAACCTTTCGACGTTCCAGAGGTGAGGTGTGATTAGCCCCGAGAAGCCTCTGCGGAAATGGGCCTCATCTCGCCTGCAGGGGAGAACCTCCTGGATATTCTCGAGTTGCGGCAGGTCTTCACAAGTTACGACGCGGACCTCAGGAACCCGCTCTGGTGGCCTCAGGAAGGGCCAGTCCCATGAGAGTTGCTAGGGGCCATCTCGCGATACCTCTCCCGTCGATGCCGGGGCCTACGACCTTGTGCGGAGTCGTGGTCGGAACCTCAGGATTCCTCTCCAGTGCTGACATGGATTTTGGGGTGCCTCTGAGTCTCCCCAGGGGAGTCAGGCCTCGTCTCGAGTGGGGGCATGCACGTGCGCTTCCATCCGGAGCTGCACCAGTAGGGTCACGCTTCCTGTCACGTGGATCAAGGGATCTGTGGCTTTCCCTCGAGGCTTTCCCTCGAGGCATTCCCACGAGGCAATCCCAAAGGGCTGTGCCAAGTGCCACCTTGGTGTGAGTCGATCCTCGGCGTGAAAGACGAGCCGATGAAGGGAAAAGAGGTTCCTCTGGAATGGACTGAGACATCTGGGGGACTCTTGGAATGGTGGCACGACCCTGGAGTTCCTCTCGCTGTTCCTGTTGAGAGGGCCTCCTCTTAAGATGCGACGGGAACGCCGGGAATTCTTTCCCGACGAAGCAGGGAAAGGATCCCTCACCTCGAGCTACGAGGCGGAAACGGGGCTCCTCTGGATGTGGGCGGGACCCTCGTGTTTCCTCTCGAGTGGAGAAGGGTATGTCGGGGAACTTCTTGAGTTGCACCAAGTGTGTGAAGGAACCTTTCGACGTTCCAGAGGTGAGGTGTGATTAGCCCCGAGAAGCCTCTGCGGAAATGGGCCTCATCTCGCCTGCAGGGGAGAACCTCCTGGATATTCTCGAGTTGCGGCAGGTCTTCTCGAGTTACGACGGGGACCTCAGGGACCCGCTCTGGTGGCCTCAGGAAGGGCCAGTCCCCATGCGAGTTGCTAGTGGCCCTCACGGGATTCCTCTCCCATCGATTCCGGTGCCTAACACATTGTGTGGAGTCGGGGCCGGAACCTGAGGATTCCTCTCCAGTGTTGACATGGATCTTGGGGTGCCTCTCAGTCTCTCCAGGGGAGTCAGGCCTCGTCTCGAGTGGGGGTATTCACGTGCGCTTCCCTCCCGAGCTGCAGCAGTAGGGTCACGCTTCTTGTCACGTGGATCAAGGGATCTGTGGCTTTACCTCGAGGCTTTCCCTCGAGGCATTCCCACGAGGCTTTCCCACAGGGCTGTGCCAAGTGCCACCTTGGTGTGAGTCGATCCTCGTTGTGAAAGACGAGCCTTTGAAGGGAAAAGAGGTTCCTCTGGAATGGACTGAGACATCTGGGGGATTCTTGGAATGGTGACACGATCCTGGAGTTCCTCTCGCTGTTCCTGTTGAGAGGGCCTCCTCTTGAGATGCGACGGGAACGCCGGGAATTCTTTCCCGACGAAGCAGGGAAAGGATTCCTCACCTCGAGCTACGAAGCGGAAACGGGGCTCCTCTGGATGTGGGCGGGACCCTCGTGTTTCCTCTCGAGTGGAGAAGGGTATGTCGGGGAACTTCTTGAGTTGCACCAAGGGTGTGAAGGAACCTTTCGACGTTCCAGAGGTGAGGTGTGATTAGCCCCGAGAAGCCTCTGCGGAAATGGGCCTCATCTCGCCTGCAGGGGAGAACCTCCTGGATATTCTCGAGTTGCGGCAGGTCTTCTCGAGTTACGACGGGGACCTCAGGGACCCGCTCTGGTGGCCTCAGGAAGGGCCAGTCCCCATGCGAGTTGCTAGTGGCCCTCACGGGATTCCTCTCCCATCGATTCCGGTGCCTAACACATTGTGTGGAGTCGGGGCCGGAACCTGAGGATTCCTCTCCAGTGTTGACATGGATCTTGGGGTGCCTCTCAGTCTCTCCAGGGGAGTCAGGCCTCGTCTCGAGTGGGGGTATTCACGTGCGCTTCCCTCCCGAGCTGCAGCAGTAGGGTCACGCTTCTTGTCACGTGGATCAAGGGATCTGTGGCTTTACCTCGAGGCTTTCCCTCGAGGCATTCCCACGAGGCTTTCCCACAGGGCTGTGCCAAGTGCCACCTTGGTGTGAGTCGATCCTCGTTGTGAAAGACGAGCCTTTGAAGGGAAAAGAGGTTCCTCTGGAATGGACTGAGACATCTGGGGGATTCTTGGAATGGTGACACGATCCTGGAGTTCCTCTCGCTGTTCCTGTTGAGAGGGCCTCCTCTTGAGATGCGACGGGAACGCCGGGAATTCTTTCCCGACGAAGCAGGGAAAGGATTCCTCACCTCGAGCTACGAAGCGGAAACGGGGCTCCTCTGGATGTGGGCGGGACCCTCGTGTTTCCTCTCGAGTGGAGAAGGGTATGTCGGGGAACTTCTTGAGTTGCACCAAGGGTGTGAAGGAACCTTTCGACGTTCCAGAGGTGAGGTGTGATTAGCCCCGAGAAGCCTCTGCGGAAATGGGCCTCATCTCGCCTGCAGGGGAGAACCTCCTGGATATTCTCGAGTTGCGGCAGGTCTTCTCGAGTTACGACGGGGACCTCAGGGACCCGCTCTGGTGGCCTCAGGAAGGGCCAGTCCCCATGCGAGTTGCTAGGGGACATCTCGGGATTCCTCTCCCGGCGATGCCGGGGCCTAAGACCTTGTGTGGAGTCGGGGCCGGAACCTGAGAATTCCTCTCCAGTGTTGACATGGATTTTGGGGTGCCTCTGAGTCTCCGCAGGGGAGTCAGGCCTCGTCTCGAGTGGGGGCATGCACGTGCGCTTTCCTCCCGAGCTGCAGCAGTAGTGTCACGCTTCCTGTCACGTGGATAAAGCGGTCTGTGGCTTTCCCTCGAGGCTTTCCCTCGAGGCATTCCCACGAGGCTTTCCCACAGGGCTGTGCCAAGTGCCACCTTGGTGTGATTCGATCCTCGGCGTGAAAGACGAGCCGATGAAGGGAAAAGAGTTTCCTCTGGAATGGACAGAGACATCTGGGGGACTCTTGGAATTGTCTTACGACCCTGGAGTTCCTCACGCCGTTCCTGTTGAGAGGGCCTCCTCTTGAGATGCGACGGGAACGCCGGGAATTCTTTCCCGACGAAGCAGGGAAAGCATCCCTCACCTCGAGCTACGAGGCGGAAACGGGGCTCCTCTGGATGTGGGCCGGACCCTCGCGTTTCCTCTCAGGTGGAGACGGGTATGTCGGGGAACTTCTTGAGTTGCACCAAGGGTGTGAAGGAACCTTTCGACGTTCCAGAGGTGAGGTGTGATTAGCCCCGAGAAGCCTCTGCGGAAATGGGCCTCATCTCGCCTGCAGGGGAGAACCTCCTGGATATTCTCGAGTTGCGGCAGGTCTTCACAAGTTACGACGCGGACCTCAGGAACCCGCTCTGGTGGCCTCAGGAAGGGCCAGTCCCATGAGAGTTGCTAGGGGCCATCTCGCGATACCTCTCCCGTCGATGCCGGGGCCTACGACCTTGTGCGGAGTCGTGGTCGGAACCTCAGGATTCCTCTCCAGTGCTGACATGGATTTTGGGGTGCCTCTGAGTCTCCCCAGGGGAGTCAGGCCTCGTCTCGAGTGGGGGCATGCACGTGCGCTTCCATGCGGAGCTGCACCAGTAGGGTCACGCTTCCTGTCACGTGGATCAAGGGATCTGTGGCTTTCCCTCGAGGCTTTCCCTCGAGGCATTCCCACGAGGCAATCCCAAAGGGCTGTGCCAAGTGCCACCTTGGTGTGAGTCGATCCTCGGCGTGAAAGACGAGCCGATGAAGGGAAAAGAGGTTCCTCTGGAATGGACTGAGACATCTGGGGGACTCTTGGAATGGTGGCACGACCCTGGAGTTCCTCTCGCTGTTCCTGTTGAGAGGGCCTCCTCTTGAGATGCGACGGGAACGCCGGGAATTCTTTCCCGACGAAGCAGGGAAAGGATCCCTCACCTCGAGCTACGAGGCGGAAACGGGGCTCCTCTGGATGTGGGCGGGACCCTCGTGTTTCCTCTCGAGTGGAGAAGGGTATGTCGGGGAACTTCTTGAGTTGCACCAAGTGTGTGAAGGAACCTTTCGACGTTCCAGAGGTGAGGTGTGATTAGCCCCGAGAAGCCTCTGCGGAAATGGGCCTCATCTCGCCTGCAGGGGAGAACCTCCTGGATATTCTCGAGTTGCGGCAGGTCTTCTCGAGTTACGACGGGGACCTCAGGGACCCGCTCTGATGGCCTCAGGAAGGGCCAGTCCCCATGCGAGTTGCTAGTGGCCCTCACGGGATTCCTCTCCCATCGATTCCGGTGCCTAACACATTGTGTGGAGTCGGGGCCGGAACCTGAGGATTCCTCTCCAGTGTTGACATGGATCTTGGGGTGCCTCTCAGTCTCTCCAGGGGAGTCAGGCCTCGTCTCGAGTGGGGGCATGCACGTGCGCTTCCCTCCCGAGCTGCAGCAGTAGGGTCACGCTTCCTGTCACGTGGATCAAGGGATCTGTGGCTTTCCCTCGAGGCTTTCCCTCGAGGCTTTCCCACGAGGCTTTCCCACAGGGCTGTGCCAAGTGCCACCTTGGTGTGAGTCGATCCTCGTTGTGAAAGACGAGCCGTTGAAGGGAAAAGAGGTTCCTCTGGAATGGACTGAGACATCTGGGGGATTCTTGGAATGGTGACACGACCCTGGAGTTACTCTCGTTGTTCCTGTTGAGAGGGCCTCCTCTTGAGATGCGACGGGAACGCCGGGAATTCTTTCCCGACGAAGCAGGGAAAGGATCCCTCACCTCGAGCTATGAAGCGGAAACGGGGCTCCTCTGGATGTGGGCGGGACCCTCGTGTTTCCTCTCGAGTGGAGAAGGGTATGTCGCGGAACTTCTTGAGTTGCCCCAAGAGTGTGAAGGACCCTTTTGACGTTCCAGAGGTGAGGTGTGATTAGCCCCGAGAAGCCTCTGCGGAAATGGGCCTCATCTCGCCTGCAGGGGAGAACCTCCTGGATATACTCGAGTTGCGGCAGGTCTTCTCGAGTTACGACGGGGACCTCAGGAACCCGCTCTGGTGGCCTCAGCAAGGGCCAGTCCACATGCGAGTGGCTCGGGGCCATCTCGGGATCCTCTCCCGTCAATGCCGGGGCCTAAGACCTTCTGTGGAGTCGGGGCCGGAACCTGCGCATTCCTCTCCAGTCTTGACATGGATCTTGGGGTGCATCTGAGTCTCCCCAGGGGAGTCAGGCTTCGTCTCGTGTGGGGGCATGCACGTGCGCTTTCCTCCCGAGCTGCAGCAGTAGGGTCACGCTTCCTGTCACGTGGATCACGGGATCTGTGGCTTTCCCTCGAGGCTTTCCTTCGAGGCTTTCCCACGAGGCTTTCCCACAGGGCTGTGCCAAGTGCCACCTTGGTGTGAGTCGATCCTCGGCGTGAAAGACGAGCCGATGAAGGGAAAAGAGGTTCCTCTGGAATGGACTGAGACATCTGGGGGACTCTTGGAATGGTGGCACGACCCTGGAGTTCCTCTCGCCGTTCCTGTTGAGAGGGCCTCCTCTTGAGATGCGACGGGAACGCCGGGAATTCTTTCCCGACGAACCAGGGAAAGGATCCCTCACCTCGAGCTACGAGGCGGAAACGGGGCTCATCTGGATGTGGGCGGGACCCTCGTGTTTCCTCTCGAGTGTAGAAGGGTATGTCGGGGAACTTCTTGAGTTGCACCAAGGGTGTGAAGGAACCTTTCGACGTTCCAGAGGTGAGGTGTGATTAGCCCCGAGAAGCCTCTGCGGAAATGGGCCTCATCTCGCCTGCAGGGGAGAACCTCCTGTATATTCTCGAGTTGCGGCAGGTCTTCTCGAGTTACGACGGGGACCTCAGGGACCCGCTCTGGTGGCCTCAGGAAGGTCCAGTCCCCATGCGAGTTGCTAGTGGCCCTCACGGGATTCCTCTCCCATCGATTCCGGTGCCTAACACATTGTGTGGAGTCGGGGCCGGAACCTGAGGATTCCTCTCCAGTGTTGACATGGATTTTGGGGTGCCTCTGAGTCTCCCCAGGGGAGTCAGGCCTCGTCTCGAGTGGGGGCATGCACGTGCGCTTCCCTCCCTAGCTGCAGCAGTAGGGTCACGCTTCCTGTCACGTGGATCAAGGGATCTGTGGCTTTCCCTCGAGGCTTTCCCTCGAGGCTTTCCCACGAGGCTTTCCCACAGGGCTGTGCCAAGTGCCACCTTGGTGTGAGTCGATCCTCGGCATGAAAGACGAGCCGGTGAAGGGAAAAGAGGTTCCTCTGGAATGCACTGAGACATCTGGGGGACTCTTGGAATGGTGGCACGACCCTGGAGTTCCTCTCGCCGTTCCTGTTGAGAGGGCCTCCTCTTGAGATGCGACGGGAACGCCGGGAATTCTTTCCCGACGAAGCAGGGAAAGGATCCCTCACCTCGAGCTACGAGGCGGAAACGGGGCTCCTCTGGATGTGGGCGGGACCCTCGCGTTTCCACTCGAGTGGAGACGGGTATGTCGGGGAACTTCTTGAGTTGCACCAAGGGTGTGAAGAACCCTTTCGACGTTCCAGAGGTGAGGTGTGATTAGCCCCGAGAAGCCTCTGCGGAAATGGGCTTCATCTCGCCTGCAGGGGAAAACCTCCTGGATATTCTCGAGTTGTGGCAGGTCTTCTCGAGTAACGACGCGGACCTCAGGGACCCGCTCTGGTTGCCTCAGGAAGGGCCAGTCCACATGCGAGTTGCTAGGGGCCATCTCGGGATTCCTCTCCCGGCGATGCCGGGGCCTAAGACCTTGTGTGGAGTCGGTGCCGTAACCTGAGAATTCCTCTCCAGTGTTGACATGGATTTTGGGGTGCCTCTGAGTCTCCGCAGGGGAGTCAGGCCTCGTCTCGAGTGGGGGCATGCACGTGCGCTTTCCTCCCCAGCTGCAGCAGGAGAGTCACGCTTCCTGTCACGTGGATAAAGCGGTCTGTGGCTTTCCCTCGAGGCTTTCCCTCGAGGCATTCTCACGAGGCTTTCCCACAGGGCTGTTCCAAGTGCCACCTTGGTGTGAGTCGATCCTCGGCGTGAAAGACGAGCCGGTGAAGGGAAAAGAGGTTCCTCTGGAATGGACTGAGACATCTGGTTGACTCTTGGAATTGTGGCACGACCCTGGAATTCCTCTCGCTGTTCCTGTTGAGAGGGCCTCCACTTGAGATGCGACGGGAACACCGGGAATTCTTTCCCGACGAAGCAGGGAAAGGATCCCTCACCTCGAGCCACGAGGCGGAAACGGGGCTCCTCTGGATGTGGGCGGGACCCTCGTATTTCCTCTCGAGTGGAGACGGGTATGTCGGGAACTTCTTGAGTTGCACCAAGGGTGTGAAGGACCCTTTCGAGGTTCCAGAGATGAGGTGTGATTAGCCCCGAGAAGCCTCTGCGGAAATGGGCCTCATCTCGCCTGCAGGGGAGAACCTCCTGGATATTCTCGAGTTGCGGTAGCTCTTCTCGTGTTACGACGGGGACCTCAGGGACCCGCTCTGGTGGCCTCAGGAAGGGCCAGTCCACATGCGAGTTGCTAGGGGCCATCTCGCGATACCTCTCCCGTCGATGCCGGGGCCTAAGACCTTGTGTGAAGTCGGGGCCGGAACCTGAGAATTCCTCTCCAGTGTTGACATGGATCTTGGGGTGCCTCTGAGTCTCCCCAGGGGAGTCAGGCCTCGTCTCGAGTGGGGGCATGCACGTGCGCTTCCCTCCCCAGCTGCAGCAGTAGGGTCACGCTTCCTGTCACGTGGATCAAGGGATCTGTGGCTTTCCCTCGAGGCTTTCCCTCGAGGCTTTCCCACGAGGCTTTCCCACAGGGCTGTGCCAAGTGCCACCTTGGTGTGAGTCGATCCTCGGCGTGAAAGACGAGCCGGTGAAGGGAAAAGAGGTTCCTCTGGAATGCACTGAGACATCTGGGGGACTCTTGGAATGGTGGCACGACCCTGGAGTTCCTCTCGCCGTTCCTGTTGAGAGGGCCTCCTCTTGAGATGCGACGGGAACGCCGGGAATTCTTTCCCGACGAAGCAGGGAAAGGATCCCTCACCTCGAGCTACGAGGCGGAAACGGGGCTCCTCTGGATGTGGGCGGGACCCTCGTGTTTCCTCTCGAGTGGAGACGGGTATGTCGGGGAACTTCTTGAGTTGCACCAATGGTGTGAAGGACCCTTTCGACGTTCCAGAGGTGATGTGTGATTAGCCCCGAGAAGCCTCTGCGGAAATGGGCCTCATCTCGCCTGCAGGGGAGAACCTCCTGGATATTCTCGAGTTGCGGCAGGTCTTCTCGAGTTACGACGCGGACCTCAGGGACCCGCTCTGGTGGCCTCATGAAGGGCCAGTCCCATGCGAGTTGCTAGGGCCATCTCGCGATTCCTCTCCCGTCGATGCCGTGGCCTAAGACCTTGTGCGGAGTCGGGGCCGGAACCTCAGGATTCCTCTCCAGTGTTGACATGGATTTTGGGGTGCCTCTGAGTCTCCCCAGGGGAGTCAGGCCTCGTCTCGAGTGGGGTCATGCACGTGTGCTTCCCTCCCGAGCTGCAGCAGTAGGGTCACGCTTCCTGTCACGTGGATCAAGGGATCTGTGGCTTTCCCTCGAGGCTTTCCATCGAGGCTTTCCCAGGAGGCTTTCCCACAGGGCTATGAGAAGTGCCACCTTGGTGTGAGTCGATCCTCGGTGTGAAAGACGAGCCGGTGAAGGGAAAAGAGGTCCCTCTGGAATGCACTGAGACATCTGGGGGACTCTTGGAATGGTGGCACGACCCTGGAGTTCCTCTCGCCGTTCCTGTTGAGAGGGCCTCCTCTTGAGATGCGACGGGAACGCCGGGAATTCTTTCCCGACAAAGCAGGGAAAGGATCCCTCACCTCGAGCTACGAGGCGGAAACGGGGCTCCTCTGGATGTGGGCGGGACCCTCGTGTTTCCTCTCGAGTGGAGACGGGTATGTCGGGGAACTTCTTGAGTTGCACCAAGGGTGTGAAGGACCCTTTCGACGTTCCACAGGTAAGGTGTGATTAGCCCCGAGAAGCCTCTGCGGAAATGGACCTTATCTCGCCTGCAGGGGAGAACCTCCTGGATATTCTCGAGTTGCGGCAGGTCTTCTCGAGTTATGACGGGGACCTCAGGGACCCGCTCTGGTGGCCTCAGGAAGGGCCAGTCCCCATGCGAGTTGCTAGGGGCCATCTCGGGATTCCTCTCCCGTCGATGCCGGGGCCTAAGACCTTGTGTGGAGTCGGGGCCGGAACCTGAGAATTCCTCTCCAGTGTTGACATGGATTTTGGGGTGCCTCTGAGTCTCCCCAGGGGAGTCAGGCCTCGTCTCGAGTGGAGGCATGCACGTGCGCTTCCCTCCCGAGCTGCAGCAGTAGGGTCACGCTTCCTGTCACGTGGATCAAGGGATCTGTGGCTTTCCCTCGAGGCTTTCCCTCGAGGCTTTCCCACGAGGCTTTCCCACAGGGCTGTGCCAAGTGCCACCTTGGTGTGAGTCGATCCTCGGCGTGAAAGACGAGCCGGTGAAGGGAAAAGAGGTTCCTCTGGAATGCACTGAGACATCTGGGGGACTCTTGGAATGGTGGCACGACCCTGGAGTTCCTCTCGCCGTTCCTGTTGAGAGGGCCTCCTCTTGAGATGCGACGGGAACGCCCGGAATTCCTTCCCGACGAAGCAGGGAAAGGATCCCTCACCTCGAGCTACGAGGCGGAAACGGGGCTCCCCTGGATGTGGGCGGGACCCTCGTGTTTCCTCTCGAGTGGAGACGGGTATGTCGGGGAACTTCTTGAGTTGCACCAAGGGTGTGAAGGACCCTTTCGACGTTCCAGAGGTGAGGTGTGATTAGCCCCGAGAAGCCTCTGCGGAAATGGTCCTCATCTCGCCTGCAGGGGAGAACCTCATGGATATTCTCGAGTTGCGGCAGGTCTTCTCGAGTTACGATGGGGACCTCAGGGACCCGCTCTGGTGGCCTCAGGAAGGGCCAGTCCCATGCGAGTTGCTCGGGGCCATCTCGCAATTCCTCTCCCGCCGATGCCGGGGCCTACGACCTTGTGGGGAGTCGGGGCTGGAACCTCAGGATTCCTCTCCAGTGTTGACATGGATTTTGGGGTGCCTCTGAGTCTCCCCAGGGGAGTCAGGCCTCGTCTCGAGTGGGGGCATGCACGTGTGCTTCCCTCCCGAGCTGCAGCAGTAGGGTAACGCTTCCTGTCACGTGGATCAAGGGATCTGTGGCTTTCCCTCGAGGTTGTCCCTCGAGGCTTTTCCACGAGGCTTTCCCACAGGGCTGTGCCAAGTGCCACCTTGGTGTGAGTCGATCCTCGTTGTGAAAGACGAGCCGGTGAAGGGAAAAGAGGTTCCTCTGGAATGGACTGAGACATCTGGGGGATTCTTGGAATGGTGGCACGACGCTGGAGTTCCTCTCGCTGTTCCTGTTGAGAGGGCCTCCTCTTGACATGCGACGGGAACGCCGGGAATTCTTTCCCGACGAAGCAGGGAAAGGATCCCTCACCTCGAGCTACGAAGCGGAAACGGGGCTCCTCTGGATGTGGGCGGGACCCTCGTGTTTCCTCTCGAGTGGAGAAGGGTATGTCGCGGAACTTCTTGAGTTGCCCCCAGGGTGTGAAGGACCCTTTTGACGTTCCAGAGGTGAGGTGTGATTAGCCCAGAGAAGCCTCTGCGGAAATGGGCCTCATCTCGCCTGCAGGGGAGAACCTCCTGGATATTCTCGAGTTGCGGCAGGTCTTCTCGAGTTACGACGGGGACCTCAGGGACCCGCTCTGGTGGCCTCAGGAAGGGCTAGTCCCCATGCGAGTTGCTAGGGGCCATCTCGAGATTCCTCTCCCGTCGATGCAGGGGCCTAAGACCTTGTGTGGAGTCGGGGCTGGAACCTGAGGATGCCTCTCCAGTGGTGACATGGATTTGGGGGTGCCTCTGTGTCTCCCCAGGGGAGTCAGGCCACGTCTCGAGTGGGGGCATGCACGTGCGCTTCCATCCCGAGCTGCAGCAGTAGGGTCACGCTTCCTGTCACGTGGATCAAGGGATCTGTGGCTTTCCCTCGAGGCTTTCCCTCGAGGCTTTCCCACGAGGCTTTCCCACAGGGCTGTGCCAAGTGCCACCTTGGTGTGAGTCGATCCTCGGCGTGAAAGACGAGCCGGTGAAGGGAAAGAGGTTGCTCTGGAATGGACAGAGGCATCTGGTTGACTCTTGCAATGGTGGAACGACCCTGGAGTTCCTCTCGCCGTTCCTGTTGAGAGGGCCTCCTCTTGAGATGCGACGGGAACGCCGGGAATTCTTTCCCAAAGAAGCAGGGAAAGGATCCCTCACCTCGAGCTACGAGGCGGAACCGGGGCTCCTATGGATGTGGGCGGGACCCTCGTGTTTCCTCTCGAGTGGAGAAGGGTATGTCGGGGAACTTCTTGAGTTGCACCAATGGTGTGACGGAACCTTTCGACGTTCCAGAGGTGAGGTGTGATTAGCCCCGAGAAGCCTCTGCGGAAATGGGCCTCATCTCGCCTGCAGGGGAGAACCTCCTGGATATTCTCGAGTTGCGGCAGGTCTTCTCGAGTTACGACGGGGACCTCAGGGACCCGCTCTGGTGGCCTCATGAAGGGCCAGTCCCATGCGAGTTGCTCGGGGCCATCTCGGAATTCCTCTCCCGCCGATGCCGGGGCCTAAGACCTTCTGCGGAGTCGGGGCCCTAACCTCAGGATTCCTCTCCAGTGTTGACATGGATTTTGGGGTGCCTCTGAGTCTCCCCAGGGGAGTCAGGCCTCGTCTCGAGTGGGGGCATGCACGTGTGCTTCCCTCCCGAGCTGCAGCAGTAGGGTCACGCTTCCTGTCACGTGGATCAAGGGATCTGTGGCTTTCCCTCGAGGCTGTCCCTCGAGGCTTTCCCACGAGGCTTTCCCACAGGGCTGTGCCAAGTGCCACCTTGGTGTGAGTCGATCCTCGTTGTGAAAGACGAGCCGGTGAAAGGAAAAGAGGTTCCTCTGGAATGGACTGAGACATCTGGGGGATTCTTGGAATGGTGGCACGACCCTGGAGTTCCTCTCGCTCTTCCTGTTGAGAGGGCCTCCTCTTGAGATGCGACGGGAACGCCGGGAATTCCTTCCCGACGAAGCAGGGAAAGGATCACTCACCTCGAGCTACGAAGCGGAAACGGGGCTCCTCTGGATGTGGGCGGGACCCTCGTGTTTCCTCTCGAGTGGAGTAGTGTATGTCGCGGAACTTCTTGAGTTGCCCCAAGGGTGTGAAGGACCCTTTTGACGTTCCAGAGGTGAGGTTTGATTATCCCAGAGAAGCCTCTGCGGAAATGGGCCTCATCTCGCCTGCAGGGGAGAACCTCCTGGATATTCTCGAGTTGCGGCAGGTCTTCTCGAGTTACGACGGGGACCTCAGGGACCCGCTCTGGTGGCCTCAGGAAGGGCTAGTCCCCATGCGAGTTGCTAGGGGCCATCTCGAGATTCCTCTCCCGTCGATGCCGGGGCCTAAGACCTTGTGTGGAGTCGGGGCCGGAACCTGAGGATGCCTCTCCAGTGGTGACATGGATTTTGGGGTGCCTCTGTGTCTCCCCAGGGGAGTCAGGCCTCGTCTCGAGTGGGGGCATGCACGTGCGCTTCCATCCCGAGCTGCAGCAGTAGGGTCACGCTTCCTGTCACGTGGATCAAGGGATCTGTGGCTTTCCCTCGAGGCTTTCCCTCGAGGCTTTCCCACGAGGCTTTCCCACAGGGCTGTGCCAAGTGCCACCTTGGTGTGAGTCGATCCTCGGCGTGAAAGACGAGCCGGTGAAGGGAAAGAGGTTGCTCTGGAATGGACAGAGGCATCTGGTTGACTCTTGGAATGGTGGAACGACCCTGGAGTTCCTCTCGCCGTTCCTGTTGAGAGGGCCTCCTCTTGAGATGCGACGGGAACGCCGGGAATTCTTTCCCAACGAAGCAGGGAAAGGATCCCTCACCTCGAGCTACGAGGCGGAAACGGGGCTCCTCTGGATGTGGGCGGGACCCTCGTGTTTCCTCTCGAGTGTAGAAGGGTATGTCGGGGAACTTCTTGAGTTGCACCAAGGGTGTGAAGGACCCTTTTGACGTTCCAGAGGTGAGGTGTGATTAGCCCCGAGAAGCCTATGCGGAAATGGGCCTCATCTCGCCTGCAGGGGAGAACCTCCTGGATATTCTCGAGTTGCGGCAGGTCTTCTCGAGTTACGACGGGGACCTCAGGGACCCGCTCTGGTGGCCTCAGGAAGGGCCAGTCCCCATGCGAGTTGCTAGTGGCCCTCACGGGATTCCTCTCCCATCGATTCCGGTTCCTAACACATTGTGTGGAGTCGGGGCCGGAACCTGAGGATTCCTCTCCAGTGTTGACATGGATCTTGGGGTGCCTCTGAGTCTCCCCAGGGGAGTCAGGCCTCGTCTCGAGTGGGGTCATGCACGTGTGCTTCCCTCCCGAGCTGCAGCAGTAGGGTCACGCTTCCTGTCACGTGGATCAAGGGATCTGTGGCTTTCCCTCGAGGCTGTCCCTCGAGGCTTTCCCACGAGGCTTTCCCACAGGGCTGTGCCAAGTGCCACCTTGGTGTGATTCGATCCTCTGCGTGAAAGACGAGCCGGTGAAGGGAAAAGAGGTTCCTCTGGAATGCACTGAGACATCTGGGGGACTCTTGGAATTGTGGTACGACCCAGGAGTTCCTCTCGCCGTTCCTGTTGAGAGGGCCTCCTCTTGAGATGCGACGGGAACGCCCGGAATTCTTTCCCGACGAAGCAGGGAAAGGATCCCTCTCCTCGAGCTACGAGGCGGAAACGGGGCTCCTCTGGATGTGGGCGGGACCCTCGCGTTTCCTCTCGAGTGGAGAGGGGTATGTCGGGGAACTTCTTGAGTTGCACCAATGGTGTGAAGGACCATTTCGACGTTCCAGAGGTGAGGTGTGATTAGCCCCGAGAAGCCTCTGCGGAAATGGGCCTCATCTCGCCTGCAGGGGAGAACCTCCTGGATATTCTCGAGTTGCGGCAGGTCTTCTCGAGTTACGACGCGGACCTCAGGGACCCGCTCTGGTGGCCTCATGAAGGGCCAGTCCCATGCGAGTTGCTAGGGGCCATCTCGCGATACCTCTCCCGTCGATGCCGGGGCCTAAGACCTTGTGCGGAGTCGGGGCCGGAACCTGAGAATTCCTCTCCAGTGTTGACATGGATCTTGGGGTGCCTCTGAGTCTCCCCAGGGGAGTCAGGCCTCGTCTCGAGTGGGGGCATGCACGTGCGCTTCCCTCCCAAGCTGCAGCAGTAGGGTCACGCTTCCTGTCACGTGGATCAAGGGATCTGTGGCTTTCCCTCGAGGCTTTCCCTCGAGGCTTTCCCACGAGGCTTTCCCAAAGGGCTGTGCCAAGTGCCACCTTGGTGTGAGTCGATCCTCGGCGTGAAAGACGAGCCGGTGAAGGGAAAAGAGATTCCTCTGGAATGCACTGAGACATCTGGGGGACTCTTGGAATGGTGGCACGACCCTGGAGTTCCTCTCGCCGTTCCTGTTGAGAGGGCCTCCTCTTGAGATGCGACGGGAACGCCCGGAATTCTTTCCCGAAGAAGCAGGGAAAGGATCCCTCACCTCGAGCTACGAGGCGGAAACGGGGCTCCCCTGGATGTGGGCGGGACCCTCGTGTTTCCTCTCGAGTGGAGACGGGTATGTCGGGGAACTTCTTGAGTTGCACCAAGGGTGTGAAGGACCCTTTCGACGTTCCAGAGGTGAGGTGTGATTAGCCCCTAGAAGCCTCTGCGGAAATGGTCCTCATCTCGCCTGCAGGGGAGAACCTCCTGGATATTCTCGAGTTGCGGCAGGTCTTCTCGAGTTACGATGGGGACCTCAGGGACCCGCTCTGGTGGCCTCAGGAAGGGCCAGTCCCATGCGAGTTGCTCGGGGCCATCTCGCAATTCCTCTCCCGCCAATGCCGGGGCCTAAGACCTTGTGCGGAGTCGGGGCCGGAACCTCAGGATTCCTCTCCAGTGTTGACATGGATTTTGGGGTGCCTCTGAGTCTCCCCAGGGGAGTCAGGCCTCGTCTCGAGTGGGGGCATGCACGTGTGCTTCCCTCCCGAGCTGCAGCAGTAGGGTCACGCTTCCTGTCACGTGGATCAAGGGATCTGTGGCTTTCCCTCGAGGCTGTCCCTCGAGGCTTTCCCACGAGGCTTTCCCACAGGGCTGTGCCAAGTGCCACCTTGGTGTGAGTCGATCCTCGTTGTGAAAGACGAGCCGGTGAAAGGAAAAGAGGTTCCTCTGGAATGGACTGAGACATCTGGGGGATTCTTGGAATGGTGGCACGACCCTGGAGTTCCTCTCGCTGTTCCTGTTGAGAGGGCCTCCTCTTGAGATTCGACGGGAACGCCGGGAATTCCTTCCCAACGAAGCAGGGAAAGGATCCCTCACCTCGAGCTACGAAGCGGAAACGGGGCTCCTCTGGATGTGGGCGGGACCCTCGTGTTTCCTCTCGAGTGGAGAAGTGTATGTCCCGGAACTTCTTGAGTTGCCCCAAGGGTGTGAAGGACCCTTTTGACGTTCCAGAGGTGAGGTGTGATTAGCCCAGAGAAGCCTCTGCGGAAATGGGCCTCATCTCGCCTGCAGGGGAGAACCTCCTGGATATTCTCGAGTTGCGGCAGGTCTTCTCGAGTTACGACGGGGACCTCAGGGACCCGCTCTGGTGGCCTCAGGAAGGGCTAGTCCCCATGCGAGTTGCTAGGGGCCATCTCGAGATTCCTCTCCCGTCGATGCCGGGGCCTAAGACCTTGTGTGGAGTCGGGGCCGGAACCTGAGGAAGACTCTCCAGTGGTGACATGGATTTTGGGGTGCCTCTGTGTCTCCCCAGGGGAGTCAGGCCTCGTCTCGAGTGGGGGCATGCACGTGCGCTTCCATCCCGAGCTGCAGCAGTAGGGTCACGCTTCCTGTCACGTGGATCAAGGGATCTGTGGCTTTCCCTCGAGGCTTTCCCTCGAGGCTTTCCCACGAGGCTTTCCCACAGGGCTGTGCCAAGTGCCACCTTGGTGTGAGTCGATCCTCGGCGTGAAAGACGAGCCGGTGAAGGGAAAGAGGTTGCTCTGGAATGGACAGAGGCATCTGGTTGACTCTTGCAATGGTGGAACGACCCTGGAGTTCCTCTCGCCGTTCCTGTTGAGAGGGCCTCCTCTTGAGATGCGACGGGAACGCCGGGAATTCTTTCCCAAAGAAGCAGGGAAAGGATCCCTCACCTCGAGCTACGAGGCGGAACCGGGGCTCCTATGGATGTGGGCGGGACCCTCGTGTTTCCTCTCGAGTGGAGAAGGGTATGTCGGGGAACTTCTTGAGTTGCACCAATGGTGTGACGGAACCTTTCGACGTTCCAGAGGTGAGGTGTGATTAGCCCCGAGAAGCCTCTGCGGAAATGGGCCTCATCTCGCCTGCAGGGGAGAACCTCCTGGATATTCTCGAGTTGCGGCAGGTCTTCTCGAGTTACGACGGGGACCTCAGGGACCCGCTCTGGTGGCCTCATGAAGGGCCAGTCCCATGCGAGTTGCTCGGGGCCATCTCGGAATTCCTCTCCCGCCGATGCCGGGGCCTAAGACCTTCTGCGGAGTCGGGGCCCTAACCTCAGGATTCCTCTCCAGTGTTGACATGGATTTTGGGGTGCCTCTGAGTCTCCCCAGGGGAGTCAGGCCTCGTCTCGAGTGGGGGCATGCACGTGTGCTTCCCTCCCGAGCTGCAGCAGTAGGGTCACGCTTCCTGTCACGTGGATCAAGGGATCTGTGGCTTTCCCTCGAGGCTGTCCCTCGAGGCTTTCCCACGAGGCTTTCCCACAGGGCTGTGCCAAGTGCCACCTTGGTGTGAGTCGATCCTCGTTGTGAAAGACGAGCCGGTGAAAGGAAAAGAGGTTCCTCTGGAATGGACTGAGACATCTGGGGGATTCTTGGAATGGTGGCACGACCCTGGAGTTCCTCTCGCTCTTCCTGTTGAGAGGGCCTCCTCTTGAGATGCGACGGGAACGCCGGGAATTCCTTCCCGACGAAGCAGGGAAAGGATCACTCACCTCGAGCTACGAAGCGGAAACGGGGCTCCTCTGGATGTGGGCGGGACCCTCGTGTTTCCTCTCGAGTGGAGTAGTGTATGTCGCGGAACTTCTTGAGTTGCCCCAAGGGTGTGAAGGACCCTTTTGACGTTCCAGAGGTGAGGTTTGATTATCCCAGAGAAGCCTCTGCGGAAATGGGCCTCATCTCGCCTGCAGGGGAGAACCTCCTGGATATTCTCGAGTTGCGGCAGGTCTTCTCGAGTTACGACGGGGACCTCAGGGACCCGCTCTGGTGGCCTCAGGAAGGGCTAGTCCCCATGCGAGTTGCTAGGGGCCATCTCGAGATTCCTCTCCCGTCGATGCCGGGGCCTAAGACCTTGTGTGGAGTCGGGGCCGGAACCTGAGGATGCCTCTCCAGTGGTGACATGGATTTTGGGGTGCCTCTGTGTCTCCCCAGGGGAGTCAGGCCTCGTCTCGAGTGGGGGCATGCACGTGCGCTTCCATCCCGAGCTGCAGCAGTAGGGTCACGCTTCCTGTCACGTGGATCAAGGGATCTGTGGCTTTCCCTCGAGGCTTTCCCTCGAGGCTTTCCCACGAGGCTTTCCCACAGGGCTGTGCCAAGTGCCACCTTGGTGTGAGTCGATCCTCGGCGTGAAAGACGAGCCGGTGAAGGGAAAGAGGTTGCTCTGGAATGGACAGAGGCATCTGGTTGACTCTTGGAATGGTGGAACGACCCTGGAGTTCCTCTCGCCGTTCCTGTTGAGAGGGCCTCCTCTTGAGATGCGACGGGAACGCCGGGAATTCTTTCCCAACGAAGCAGGGAAAGGATCCCTCACCTCGAGCTACGAGGCGGAAACGGGGCTCCTCTGGATGTGGGCGGGACCCTCGTGTTTCCTCTCGAGTGTAGAAGGGTATGTCGGGGAACTTCTTGAGTTGCACCAAGGGTGTGAAGGACCCTTTTGACGTTCCAGAGGTGAGGTGTGATTAGCCCCGAGAAGCCTATGCGGAAATGGGCCTCATCTCGCCTGCAGGGGAGAACCTCCTGGATATTCTCGAGTTGCGGCAGGTCTTCTCGAGTTACGACGGGGACCTCAGGGACCCGCTCTGGTGGCCTCAGGAAGGGCCAGTCCCCATGCGAGTTGCTAGTGGCCCTCACGGGATTCCTCTCCCATCGATTCCGGTTCCTAACACATTGTGTGGAGTCGGGGCCGGAACCTGAGGATTCCTCTCCAGTGTTGACATGGATCTTGGGGTGCCTCTGAGTCTCCCCAGGGGAGTCAGGCCTCGTCTCGAGTGGGGTCATGCACGTGTGCTTCCCTCCCGAGCTGCAGCAGTAGGGTCACGCTTCCTGTCACGTGGATCAAGGGATCTGTGGCTTTCCCTCGAGGCTGTCCCTCGAGGCTTTCCCACGAGGCTTTCCCACAGGGCTGTGCCAAGTGCCACCTTGGTGTGATTCGATCCTCTGCGTGAAAGACGAGCCGGTGAAGGGAAAAGAGGTTCCTCTGGAATGCACTGAGACATCTGGGGGACTCTTGGAATTGTGGTACGACCCAGGAGTTCCTCTCGCCGTTCCTGTTGAGAGGGCCTCCTCTTGAGATGCGACGGGAACGCCCGGAATTCTTTCCCGACGAAGCAGGGAAAGGATCCCTCTCCTCGAGCTACGAGGCGGAAACGGGGCTCCTCTGGATGTGGGCGGGACCCTCGCGTTTCCTCTCGAGTGGAGAGGGGTATGTCGGGGAACTTCTTGAGTTGCACCAATGGTGTGAAGGACCATTTCGACGTTCCAGAGGTGAGGTGTGATTAGCCCCGAGAAGCCTCTGCGGAAATGGGCCTCATCTCGCCTGCAGGGGAGAACCTCCTGGATATTCTCGAGTTGCGGCAGGTCTTCTCGAGTTACGACGCGGACCTCAGGGACCCGCTCTGGTGGCCTCATGAAGGGCCAGTCCCATGCGAGTTGCTAGGGGCCATCTCGCGATACCTCTCCCGTCGATGCCGGGGCCTAAGACCTTGTGCGGAGTCGGGGCCGGAACCTGAGAATTCCTCTCCAGTGTTGACATGGATCTTGGGGTGCCTCTGAGTCTCCCCAGGGGAGTCAGGCCTCGTCTCGAGTGGGGGCATGCACGTGCGCTTCCCTCCCAAGCTGCAGCAGTAGGGTCACGCTTCCTGTCACGTGGATCAAGGGATCTGTGGCTTTCCCTCGAGGCTTTCCCTCGAGGCTTTCCCACGAGGCTTTCCCAAAGGGCTGTGCCAAGTGCCACCTTGGTGTGAGTCGATCCTCGGCGTGAAAGACGAGCCGGTGAAGGGAAAAGAGATTCCTCTGGAATGCACTGAGACATCTGGGGGACTCTTGGAATGGTGGCACGACCCTGGAGTTCCTCTCGCCGTTCCTGTTGAGAGGGCCTCCTCTTGAGATGCGACGGGAACGCCCGGAATTCTTTCCCGAAGAAGCAGGGAAAGGATCCCTCACCTCGAGCTACGAGGCGGAAACGGGGCTCCCCTGGATGTGGGCGGGACCCTCGTGTTTCCTCTCGAGTGGAGACGGGTATGTCGGGGAACTTCTTGAGTTGCACCAAGGGTGTGAAGGACCCTTTCGACGTTCCAGAGGTGAGGTGTGATTAGCCCCTAGAAGCCTCTGCGGAAATGGTCCTCATCTCGCCTGCAGGGGAGAACCTCCTGGATATTCTCGAGTTGCGGCAGGTCTTCTCGAGTTACGATGGGGACCTCAGGGACCCGCTCTGGTGGCCTCAGGAAGGGCCAGTCCCATGCGAGTTGCTCGGGGCCATCTCGCAATTCCTCTCCCGCCAATGCCGGGGCCTAAGACCTTGTGCGGAGTCGGGGCCGGAACCTCAGGATTCCTCTCCAGTGTTGACATGGATTTTGGGGTGCCTCTGAGTCTCCCCAGGGGAGTCAGGCCTCGTCTCGAGTGGGGGCATGCACGTGTGCTTCCCTCCCGAGCTGCAGCAGTAGGGTCACGCTTCCTGTCACGTGGATCAAGGGATCTGTGGCTTTCCCTCGAGGCTGTCCCTCGAGGCTTTCCCACGAGGCTTTCCCACAGGGCTGTGCCAAGTGCCACCTTGGTGTGAGTCGATCCTCGTTGTGAAAGACGAGCCGGTGAAAGGAAAAGAGGTTCCTCTGGAATGGACTGAGACATCTGGGGGATTCTTGGAATGGTGGCACGACCCTGGAGTTCCTCTCGCTGTTCCTGTTGAGAGGGCCTCCTCTTGAGATTCGACGGGAACGCCGGGAATTCCTTCCCAACGAAGCAGGGAAAGGATCCCTCACCTCGAGCTACGAAGCGGAAACGGGGCTCCTCTGGATGTGGGCGGGACCCTCGTGTTTCCTCTCGAGTGGAGAAGTGTATGTCGCGGAACTTCTTGAGTTGCCCCAAGGGTGTGAAGGACCCTTTTGACGTTCCAGAGGTGAGGTGTGATTAGCCCAGAGAAGCCTCTGCGGAAATGGGCCTCATCTCGCCTGCAGGGGAGAACCTCCTGGATATTCTCGAGTTGCGGCAGGTCTTCTCGAGTTACGACGGGGACCTCAGGGACCCGCTCTGGTGGCCTCAGGAAGGGCTAGTCCCCATGCGAGTTGCTAGGGGCCATCTCGAGATTCCTCTCCCGTCGATGCCGGGGCCTAAGACCTTGTGTGGAGTCGGGGCCGGAACCTGAGGAAGACTCTCCAGTGGTGACATGGATTTTGGGGTGCCTCTGTGTCTCCCCAGGGGAGTCAGGCCTCGTCTCGAGTGGGGGCATGCACGTGCGCTTCCATCCCGAGCTGCAGCAGTAGGGTCACGCTTCCTGTCACGTGGATCAAGGGATCTGTGGCTTTCCCTCGAGGCTTTCCCTCGAGGCTTTCCCACGAGGCTTTCCCACAGGGCTGTGCCAAGTGCCACCTTGGTGTGAGTCGATCCTCGGCGTGAAAGACGAGCCGGTGAAGGGAAAGAGGTTGCTCTGGAATGGACAGAGGCATCTGGTTGACTCTTGGAATGGTGGAACGACCCTGGAGTTCCTCTCGCCGTTCCTGTTGAGAGGGCCTCCTCTTGAGATGCGACGGGAACGCCGGGAATTCTTTCCCAACGAAGCAGGGAAAGGATCCCTCACCTCGAGCTACGAGGCGGAACCGGGGCTCCTATGGATGTGGACGGGACCCTCGTGTTTCCTCTCGAGTGGAGAAGGGTATGTCGGGGAACTTCTTGAGTTGCACCAATGGTGTGACGGAACCTTTCGACGTTCCAGAGGTGAGGTGTGATTAGCCCCGAGAAGCCTCTGCGGAAATGGGCCTCATCTCGCCTGCAGGGGAGAACCTCCTGGATATTCTCGAGTTGCGGCAGGTCTTCTCGAGTTACGACGGGGACCTCAGGGACCCGCTCTGGTGGCCTCAGCAAGGGCCAGTCCACATGCGAGTTGCTAGGGGCCATCTCGGGATTCCTCTCCCGTCGATGCCGGGGCCTAAGACCTTCTGTGGAGTCGGGGCCGGAACCTGCGCATTCCTCTCCAGTGTTGACATGGATCTTGGGGTGCATCTGAGTCTCCCCAGGGGAATCAGGCCTCGTCTCGAGTGGGGTCATGCACGTGTGCTTCCCTCCCGAGCTGCAGCAGTAGGGTCACGCTTCCTGTCACGTGGATCAAGGGATCTGTGGCTTTCCCTCGAGGCTTTCCATCGAGGCTTTCCCAGGAGGCTTTCCCTCAGGGCTATGAGAAGTGCCACCTTTGTGTGAGTCGATCCTCGGTGTGAAAGACGAGCCGGTGAAGGGAAAAGAGGTCCCTCTGGAATGCACTGAGACATCTGGGGGACTCTTGGAATGGTGGCACGACCCTGGAGTTCCTCTCGCCGTTCCTGTTGAGAGGGCCTCCTCTTGAGATGCGACGGGAACGCCGGGAATTCTTTCCCGACGAAGCAGGGAAAGGATCCCTCACCTCGAGCTACGAGGCGGAAACGGGGCTCCTCTGGATGTGGGCGGGACCCTCGTGTTTCCTCTCGAGTGGAGACGAGTATGTCGGGGAACTTCTTGAGTTGCACCAAGGGTGTGAAGGACCCTTTCGACGTTCCAGAGGTGAGGTGTGATTAGCCCCGAGAAGCCTCTGCGGAAATGGTCCTCATCTCGCCTGCAGGGGAGAACCTCCTGGATATTCTCGAGTTGCGGCAGGTCTTCTCGAGTTACGATGGGGACCTCAGGGACCCGCTCTGGTGGCCTCAGGAAGGGCCAGTCCCATGCGAGTTGCTCGGGGCCATCTCGCAATTCCTCTCCCGTCGATGCCGGGGCCTAAGACCTTCTGCGGAGTCGGGGCCGGAACCTCAGGATTCCTCTCCAGTGTTGACATGGATTTTGGGGTGCCTCTGAGTCTCCCCAGGGGAGTCAGGCCTCGTCTCGAGTGGGGGCATGCACGTGTGCTTCCCTCCCGAGCTGCAGCAGTAGGGTCACGCTTCCTGTCACGTGGATCAAGGGATCTGTGGCTTTCCCTCGAGGCTGTCCCTCGAGGCTTTCCCATGAGGCTTTCCCACAGGGCTGTGCCAAGTGCCACCTTGGTGTGAGTCGATCCTCGTTGTGAAAGACGAGCCGGTGAAAGGAAAAGAGGTTCCTCTGGAATGGACTGAGACATCTGGGGGATTCTTGGAATGGTGGCACGACCCTGGAGTTCCTCTCGCTGTTCCTGTTGAGAGGGCCTCCTCTTGAGATTTGACGGGAACGCCGGGAATTCTTTCCCGACAAAGCAGGGAAAGGATCCCTCACCTCGAGCTACGAAGTGGAAACGGGGCTCCTATGGATGTGGGCGGGACCCTCGTGTTTCCTCTCGAGTGGAGAAGGGTATGTCGCGGAACTTCTTGAGTTGCCCCAAGGGTGTGAAGGACACTTTTGATGTTCCAGAGGTGAGGTGTGATTAGCCCAGAGAAGCCTCTGCGGAAATGGGCCTCATCTCGCCTGCAGGGGAGAACCTCCTGGATATTCTCGAGTTGCGGCAGGTCTTCTCGAGTTACGACGGGGACCTCAGGGACCCGCTCTGGTGGCCTCAGGAAGGGCTAGTCCCCATGCGAGTTGCTAGGGGCCATCTCGAGATTCCTCTCCTGTCGATGCCGGGGCCTAAGACCTTGTGTGGAGTCGGGGCCGGAACCTGAGGAAGACTCTCCAGTGGTGACATGGATTTTGGGGTGCCTCTGTGTCTCCCCAGGGGAGTCAGGCCTCGTCTCGAGTGGGGGCATGCACGTGCGCTTCCATCCCGAGCTGCAGCAGTAGGGTCACGCTTCCTGTCACGTGGATCAAGGGATCTGTGGCTTTCCCTCGAGGCTTTCCCTCGAGGCTTTCCCACGAGGCTTTCCCACAGGGCTGTGCCAAGTGCCACCTTGGTGTGAGTCGATCCTCGGCGTGAAAGACGAGCCGGTGAAGGGAAAGAGGTTGCTCTGGAATGGACAGAGGCATCTGGTTGACTCTTGGAATGGTGGAACGACCCTGGAGTTCCTCTCGCCGTTCCTGTTGAGAGGGCCTCCTCTTGAGATGCGACGGGAACGCCGGGAATTCTTTCCCAACGAAGCAGGGAAAGGATCCCTCACCTCGAGCTACGAGGCGGAAACGGGGCTCCTCTGCATGTGGGCGGGACCCTCGTGTTTCCTCTCGAGTGTAGAAGGGTATGTCGGGTAACTTCTTGATTTGCACCAAGGGTGTGAAGGACCCTTTTGACGTTCCAGAGGTGAGGTGTGATTAGCCCCGAGAAGCCTATGCGGAAATGGGCCTCATCTCGCCTGCAGGGGAGAACCTCCTGGATATTCTCGAGTTGCGGCAGGTCTTCTCGAGTTACGACGGGGACCTCAGGGACCCGCTCTGGTGGCCTCAGGAAGGGCCAGTCCCCATGCGAGTTGCTAGTGGCCCTCACGGGATTCCTCTCCCATCGATTCCGGTTCCTAACACATTGTGTGGAGTCCGGGCCGGAACCTGAGGATTCCTCTCCAGTGTTGACATGGATCTTGGGGTGCCTCTCAGTCTCCCCAGGGGAGTCAGGCCTCGTCTCGAGTGGGGGCATGCACATGCGCTTCCCTCCCGAGCTGCAGCAGTAGGGTCACGCTTCCTGTCACGTGGATCAAGGGATCTGTGGCTTTCCCTCGAGGCTTTCCCTCGAGGTATTCCCACGAGGCTTTCCCAAAGGGCTGTGCCAAGTGCCACCTTGGTGTGATTCGATCCTCTGCGGGAAAGACGAGCCGGTGAAGGGAAAAGAGGTTCCTCTGGAATGCACTGAGACATCTGGGGGACTCTTGGAATTGTGGTACGACCCAGGAGTTCCTCTCGCCGTTCCTGTTGAGAGGGCCTCCTCTTGAGATGCGACGGGAACGCCGGGAATTCTTTCCCGACGAAGCAGGGAAAGGATCCCACTCCTCGAGCTACGAGGCGGAAACGGGGCTCCTCTGGATGTGGGCGGGACCCTCGCGTTTCCTCTCGAGTGGAGACGGGTATGTCGGGGAACTTCTTGAGTTGCACCAATGGTGTGAAGGACCATTTCGACGTTCCAGAGGTGAGGTGTGATTAGCCCCGAGAAGCCTCTGCGGAAATGGGCCTCATCTCGCCTGCAGGGGAGAACCTCCTGGATATTCTCGAGTTGCGGCAGGTCTTCTCGAGTTACGACGCGGACCTCAGGGACCCGCTCTGGTGGCCTCATGAAGGGCCAGTCCCATGCGAGTTGCTAGGGGCCATCTCGCGATACCTCTCCCGTCGATGCCGGGACCTAAGACCTTGTGCGGAGTCGGGGCCGGAACCTGAGAATTCCTCTCCAGTGTTGACATGGATCTTGGGGTGCCTCTGAGTCTCCCCAGGGGAGTCAGGCCTCGTCTCGAGTGGGGGCATGCACGTGCGCTTCCCTCCCGAAATGCAGCAGTAGGGTCACGCTTCCTGTCACGTGGATCAAGGGATCTGTGGCTTTCCCTCGAGGCTGTCCCTCGAGGCTTTCCCACGAGGCTTTCCCACAGGGCTGTGCCAAGTGCCACCTTGGTGTGAGTCGATCCTCGTTGTGAAAGACGAGCCGGTGAAAGGAAAAGAGGTTCCTCTGGAATGGACTGAGACATCTGGGGGATTCTTGGAATGGTGGCACGACCCTGGAGTTCCTCTCGCTGTTCCTGTTGAGAGGGCCTCCTCTTGAGATTCGACGGGAACGCCGGGAATTCTTTCCCGACAAAGCAGGGAAAGGATCCCTCACCTCGAGCTACGAAGCGGAAACGGGGCTCCTATGGATGTGGGCGGGACCCTCGTGTTTCCTCTCGAGTGGAGAAGGGTATGTCGCGGAACTTCTTGAGTTGCCCCAAGGGTGTGAAGGACCCTTTTGACGTTCCAGAGGTGAGGTGTGATTAGCCCCGAGAAGCCTCTGCGGAAATGGGCCTCATCTCGCCTGCAGGGGAGAACCTCCTGGATATTCTCGAGTTGCGGCAGGTCTTCTCGAGTTACGACGGGGACCTCAGGGACCCGCTCTGGTGGCCTCAGGAAGGGCTAGTCCCCATGCGAGTTGCTAGGGGCCTTCTCGAGATTCCTCTCCCGTCGATGCCGGGGCCTAAGACCTTGTGTGGAGTCGGGGCCGGAACCTGAGGAAGACTCTCCAGTGGTGACATGGATTTTGGGGTGCCTCTGTGTCTCCCCAGGGGAGTCAGGCCTCGTCTCGAGTGGGGGCATGCACGTGCGCTTCCATCCCGAGCTGCAGCAGTAGGGTCACGCTTCCTGTCACGTGGATCAAGGGATCTGTGGCTTTCCCTCGAGGCTTTCCCTCGAGGCTTTCCCACGAGGCTTTCCCACAGGGCTGTGCCAATGCCACCTTGGTGTGAGTCGATCCTCGGCGTGAAAGACGAGCCGGTGAAGGGAAAGAGGTTGCTCTGGAATGGACAGAGGCATCTGGTTGACTCTTGGAATGGTGGAACGACCCTGGAGTTCCTCTCGCCGTTCCTGTTGAGAGGGCCTCCTCTTGAGATGCGACGGGAACGCCGGGAATTCTTTCCCAACGAAGCAGGGAAAGGATCCCTCACCTCGAGCTACGAGGCGGAAACGGGGCTCCTCTGCATGTGGGCGGGACCCTCGTGTTTCCTCTCGAGTGTAGAAGGGTATGTCGGGGAACTTCTTGAGTTGCACCAAGGGTGTGAAGGACCCTTTTGACGTTCCAGAGGTGAGGTGTGATTAGCCCCGAGAAGCCTATGCGGAAATGGGCCTCATCTCGCCTGCAGGGGAGAACCTCCTGGATATTCTCGAGTTGCGGCAGGTCTTCTCGAGTTACGACGGGGACCTCAGGGACCCGCTCTGGTGGCCTCAGGAAGGGCCAGTCCCCATGCGAGTTGCTAGTGGCCCTCACGGGATTCCTCTCCCATCGATTCCGGTTCCTAACACATTGTGTGGAGTCGGGGCCGGAACCTGAGGATTCCTCTCCAGTGTTGACATGGATCTTGGGGTGCCTCTCAGTCTCCCCAGGGGAGTCAGGCCTCGTCTCGAGTGGGGGCATGCACGTGCGCTTCCCTCCCGAGCTGCAGCAGTAGGGTCACGCTTCCTGTCACGTGGATCAAGGGATCTGTGGCTTTCCCTCGAGGCTTTCCCTCGAGGCATTCCCACGAGGCTTTCCCAAAGGGCTGTGCCAAGTGCCACATTGGTGTGATTCGATCCTCTGCGGGAAAGACGAGCCGGTGAAGGGAAAAGAGGTTCCTCTGGAATGCACTGAGACATCTGGGGGACTCTTGGAATTGTGGTACGACCCAGGAGTTCCTCTCGCCGTTCCTGTTGAGAGGGCCTCCTCTTGAGATGCGACGGGAACGCCGGGAATTCTTTCCCGACGAAGCAGGGAAAGGATCCCACTCCTCGAGCTACGAGGCGGAAACGGGGCTCCTCTGGATGTGGGCGGGACCCTCGCGTTTCCTCTCGAGTGGAGACGGGTATGTCGGGGAACTTCTTGAGTTGCACCAATGGTGTGAAGGACCATTTCGACGTTCCAGAGGTGAGGTGTGATTAGCCCCGAGAAGCCTCTGCGGAAATGGGCCTCATCTCGCCTGCAGGGGAGAACCTCCTGGATATTCTCGAGTTGCGGCAGGTCTTCTCGAGTTACGACGCGGACCTCAGGGACCCGCTCTGGTGGCCTCATGAAGGGCCAGTCCCATGCGAGTTGCTAGGGGCCATCTCGCGATACCTCTCCCGTCGATGCCGGGACCTAAGACCTTGTGCGGAGTCGGGGCCGGAACCTGAGAATTCCTCTCCAGTGTTGACATGGATCTTGGGGTGCCTCTGAGTCTCCCCAGGGGAGTCAGGCCTCGTCTCGAGTGGGGGCATGCACGTGCGCTTCCCTCCCGAGCTGCAGCAGTAGGGTCACGCTTCCTGTCACGTGGATCAAGGGATCTGTGGCTTTCCCTCGAGGCTGTCCCTCGAGGCTTTCCCACGAGGCTTTCCCACAGGGCTGTGCCAAGTGCCACCTTGGTGTGAGTCGATCCTCGTTGTGAAAGACGAGCCGGTGAAAGGAAAAGAGGTTCCTCTGGAATGGACTGAGACATCTGGGGGATTCTTGGAATGGTGGCACGACCCTGGAGTTCCTCTCGCTGTTCCTGTTGAGAGGGCCTCCTCTTGAGATTCGACGGGAACGCCGGGAATTCTTTCCCGACAAAGCAGGGAAAGGATCCCTCACCTCGAGCTACGAAGCGGAAACGGGGCTCCTATGGATGTGGGCGGGACCCTCGTGTTTCCTCTCGAGTGGAGAAGGGTATGTCGCGGAACTTCTTGAGTTGCCCCAAGGGTGTGAAGGACCCTTTTGACGTTCCAGAGGTGAGGTGTGATTAGCCCAGAGAAGCCTCTGCGGAAATGGGCCTCATCTCGCCTGCAGGGGAGAACCTCCTGGATATTCTCGAGTTGCGGCAGGTCTTCTCGAGTTACGACGGGGACCTCAGGGACCCGCTCTGGTGGCCTCAGGAAGGGCTAGTCCCCATGCGAGTTGCTAGGGGCCATCTCGAGATTCCTCTCCCGTCGATGCCGGGGCCTAAGACCTTGTGTGGAGTCGGGGCCGGAACCTGAGGAAGACTCTCCAGTGGTGACATGGATTTTGGGGTGCCTCTGTGTCTCCCCAGGGGAGTCAGGCCTCGTCTCGAGTGGGGGCATGCACGTGCGCTTCCATCCCGAGCTGCAGCAGTAGGGTCACGCTTCTTGTCACGTGGATCAAGGGATCTGTGGCTTTCCCTCGAGGCTTTCCCTCGAGGCTTTCCCACGAGGCTTTCCCACAGGGCTGTGCCAAGTGCCACCTTGGTGTGAGTCTATCCTCGGCGTGAAAGACGAGCCGGTGAAGGGAAAGAGGTTGCTCTGGAATGGACAGAGGCATCTGGTTGACTCTTGGAATGGTGGAACGACCCTGGAGTTCCTCTCGCCGTTCCTGTTGAGAGGGCCTCCTCTTGAGATGCGACGGGAACGCCGGGAATTCTTTCCCAACGAAGCAGGGAAAGGATCCCTCACCTCGAGCTACGAGGCGGAAACGGGGCTCCTCTGCATTTGGGCGGGACCCTCGTGTTTCCTCTCGAGTGTAGAAGGGTATGTCGGGGAACTTCTTGAGTTGCACCAAGGGTGTGAAGGACCCTTTTGACGTTCCAGAGGTGAGGTGTGATTAGCCCCGAGAAGCCTCTGCGGAAATGGGCCTCATCTCGCCTGCAGGGGAGAACCTCCTGGATATTCTTGAGTTGCGGCAGGTCTTCTCGAGTTACGACGGGGACCTCAGGGACCCGCTCTGGTGGCCTCAGGAAGGGCCAGTCCCCATGCGAGTTGCTAGTGGCCCTCACGGGATTCCTCTCCCATCGATTCCGGTTCCTAACACATTGTGCGGAGTCGGGGCCGGAACCTGAGGATTCCTCTCCAGTGTTGACATGGATCTTGGGGTGCCTCTCAGTCTCCCCAGGGGAGTCAGGCCTCGTCTCGAGTGGGGGCATGCACGTGCGCTTCCATCCCGAGCTGCAGCAGTAGGGTCACGCTTCCTGTCACGTGGATCAAGGGATCTGTGGCTTTCCCTCGAGGCTTTCCCTCGAGGCTTTCCCACGAGGCTTTCCCACAGGGCTGTGCCAAGTGCCACCTTGGTGTGAGTCGATCCTCGGCGTGAAAGACGAGCCGGTGAAGGGAAAGAGGTTGCTCTGGAATGGACAGAGGCATCTGGTTGACTCTTGGAATGGTGGAACGACCCTGGAGTTCCTCTCGCCGTTCCTGTTGAGAGGGCCTCCTCTTGAGATGCGACGGGAACGCCGGGAATTCTTTCCCAACGAAGCAGGGAAAGGATCCCTCACCTCGAGCTACGAGGCGGAACCGGGGCTCCTATGGATGTGGACGGGACCCTCGTGTTTCCTCTCGAGTGGAGAAGGGTATGTCGGGGAACTTCTTGAGTTGCACCAATGGTGTGACGGAACCTTTCGACGTTCCAGAGGTGAGGTGTGATTAGCCCCGAGAAGCCTCTGCGGAAATGGGCCTCATCTCGCCTGCAGGGGAGAACCTCCTGGATATTCTCGAGTTGCGGCAGGTCTTCTCGAGTTACGACGGGGACCTCAGGGACCCGCTCTGGTGGCCTCAGCAAGGGCCAGTCCACATGCGAGTTGCTAGGGGCCATCTCGGGATTCCTCTCCCGTCGATGCCGGGGCCTAAGACCTTCTGTGGAGTCGGGGCCGGAACCTGCGCATTCCTCTCCAGTGTTGACATGGATCTTGGGGTGCATCTGAGTCTCCCCAGGGGAGTCAGGCCTCGTCTCGAGTGGGGTCATGCACGTGTGCTTCCCTCCCGAGCTGCAGCAGCAGGGTCACGCTTCCTGTCACGTGGATCAAGGGATCTGTGGCTTTCCCTCGAGGCTTTCCATCGAGGCTTTCCCAGGAGGCTTTCCCTCAGGGCTATGAGAAGTGCCACCTTTGTGTGAGTCGATCCTCGGTGTGAAAGACCAGCCAGTGAAGGGAAAAGAGGTCCCTCTGGAATGCACTGAGACATCTGGGGGACTCTTGGAATGGTGGCACGACCCTGGAGTTCCTCTCGCCGTTCCTGTTGAGAGGGCCTCCTCTTGAGATGCGACGGGAACGCCGGGAATTCTTTCCCGACGAAGCAGGGAAAGGATCCCTCACCTCGAGCTACGAGGCGGAAACGGGGCTCCTCTGGATGTGGGCGGGATCCTCGTGTTTCCACTCGAGTGGAGACGAGTATGTCGGGGAACTTCTTGAGTTGCACCAAGGGTGTGAAGGACCCTTTCGACGTTCCAGAGGTGAGGTGTGATTAGCCCCGAGAAGCCTCTGCGTAAATGGGCCTTATCTCGCCTGCAGGGGAGAACCTCCTGGATATTCTCGAGTTGCGGCAGGTCTTCTCGAGTATGACGGGGACCTCAGGGACCCGCTCTGTTGGCCTCAGGAAGGGCCAGTCCCCATGTGAGTTGCTAGGGGCCATCTCGGGATTCCTCTCCCGTCGATGCCGGGGCCTAAGACCTTGTGTGGAGTCGGGGCCGGAACCTGAGAATTCCTCTCCAGTGTTGACATGGATTTTGGGGTGCCTCTGAGTCTCCGCAGGGGAGTCAGGCCTCGTCTCGAGTGGGGGCATGCACGTGCGCTTTCCTCCCCAGCTGCAGCAGTAGGGTCACGCTTCCTGTCACGTGAATAAAGGGGTCTGTGGCTTTCCCTCGAAGCTTTCCCTCGAGGCATTCCCACGAGGCTTTCCCAAAGGGCTGTGCCAAGTCCCACCTTTGTGTGAGTCGATCCTCGGCGTGAAAGACGAGCCGGTGAAGGGAAAAGAGGTTCCTTTGGAATGGACTGAGACATCTGGTTGACTCTTGGAATGGTGGCACGACCCTGGAGTTCCTCTCGCCGTTCCTGTTGAGAGGGCCTCCTCTTGAGATGCGACGGGAACACCGGGAATTCTTTCCCGACGAAGCAGGGAAAGGATCCCTCACCTCGAGCTACGAGGCGGAAACGGGGCTCCTCTGGATGTGGGCGGGACCCTCGTGTTTCCTCTCGAGTGGAGACGGGTATGTCGGGGAACTTCTGGAGTAGCCCCAAGCGTGTGAAGTACCCTTTTGACGTTCCAGAGTTGAAGTGTGATTAGCCCCGAGAAGCCTCTGCGGAAATGGGCCTCATCTCGCCTGCAGGGGAGAACCTCCTGGATATTCTCGAGTTGCGGCAGGTCTTCTCGCGTTACGGCGCGGACCTCAGGGACCCGCTCTGGTGGCCTCAGGAAGGGCCAGTCCCCATGCGATTTGCTAGGGGCCATCTCGGGATTCCTCTCCCGTCGATGCCGGGGCCTAAGACCTTGTGTGGAGTCGGGGCCGGAACCTGAGGATTCCTCTCCAGTGTTGACATGGATTTTGGGGTGCCTCTGAGTCTCCGCAGGGGAGTCAGGCCTCGTCTCGAGTGGGGGCATGCACGTGTGCTTTCCTCCACAGCTGCAGCAGTAGGGTCACGCTTCCTGTCCCGTGGATAAAGGGATCTGTGGCTTTCCCTCGAGGCTTTCCCTCGAGGCTTTCCCACGAGGCTTTCCCACAGGGCTGTGCCAAGTGCCACCTTGGTGTGAGTCGATCCTCGGCGTGAAAGACGAGCCGGTAAAGGGAAAACAGGTTCCTCTGGAATGGACTGAGACATCTGGAGGACTCTTGGAATGGTGGCCCGACCCTGGAGATCCTCTCGCCTTTTCTGTTGAGAGGGCCTCCTCTTGAGATGCGACGGGAACGCCGGGAATTCTTTCCCGACGAAGCAGGGAAAGGATCCCTCACCTCGAGCTACGAGGGGGAAACGGGGCTCCTCTGGATGTGGCCGGTACCCTCGTGTTTCCTCTCGAGTGGAGACGGGTATGTCGGGGAACTTCTTGATTTGCACCAAGGGTGTGAAGGACCCTTTCGACGTTCCAGAGGTGAGGTGTGATTAGCCCCGAGAAGCCTCTTTGGAAATTGGCCTCATCGCGCCTGCAGGGGAGAACCTCCTGGATATTCTCGAGTTGCAGCAGGTCTTCTCGAGTTACGACGGCGACCTCAGGGACCCGCTCTGGTGGCCTCAGGAAGGGCCAGTCCCCATGCGATTTGCTAGTGGCCCTCACGGGATTCCTCTCCCATCGATTCTGGTGCCTAACACATTGGGTGGAGTCGGGGCCGGAACCTGAGGATTCCTCTCCAGTGTTGACATGGATCTTGGGGTGCCTCTCAGTCTCCCCAGGGGAGTCAGGCCTCGTCTCGAGTGGGGGCATGCACGTGCGCTTCCCTCCCGAGCTACAGAAGTAGGGTCACGCTTCCTGTCACGTGGATCAAGGGATCTGTGGCTTTCCCTCGAGGCTTTCCCTCGAGGCATTCCCAGGAGGCTTTCCCAAAGGGCTGTGCCAAGTGCCACCTTGGTGTGATTCGATCCTCTGCGTGAAAGACGAGCCGGTGAAGGGAAAAGAGGTTCCTCTGGAATGCACTGAGACATCTGGGGGACTCTTGGAATTGTGGTACGACCCTGGAGTTCCTCTCGCCGTTCCTGTTGAGAGGGCCTCCTCTTGAGATGCGACGGGAACGCCGGGAATTCTTTCCCGACGAAGAAGGGAAAGGATCCCTCTCCTCGAGCTACGAGGCGGAAACGGGGCTCCTCTGGATGTGGGCGCGACCCGCGCGTTTCCTCTCGAGTGGAGACGGGTATGTCGGGGAACTTCTTTAGTTGCACCAATGGTGTGAAGGACCCTTTCGACGTTCCAGAGGTGAGGTGTGATTAGCCCCGAGAAGCCTCTGCGGAAATGGGCCTCATCTCGCCTGCAGGGGAGAACCTCCTGGATATTCTCGAGTTGCGGCAGGTCTTCTCGAGTTACGACGCGGACCTCAGGGACCCGCTCTAGTGGCCTCATGAAGGGCTAGTCCCATGCGAGTTGCTAGGGGCCATCTCGCGATACCTCTCCCGTCGATGCCGGGGCCTAAGACCTTGTGCGGAGTCGGGGCCGGAACCTCAGGATTCCTCTCCAGTGTTGACATGGACTTTGGGGTGCCTCTGAGTCTCCCCAGGGGAGTCAGGCCTCGTCTCGAGTGGGGTCATGCACGTGTGCTTCCCTCCCGAGCTGCAGCAGTAGGGTCACGCTTCCTGTCACGTGGATCAAGGGATCTGTGGCTTTCCCTCGAGGCTTTCCATCGAGGCTTTCCCAGGAGGCTTTCCCACAGGGCTATGAGAAGTGCCACCTTGGTGTTAGTCGTTCCTCGGTGTGAAAGACGAGCCGGTGAAGGGAAAAGAGGTCCCTCTGGAATGCACTGAGACATCTGGGGGACTCTTGGAATGGTGGCACGACCCTGGAGTTCCTCTCGCCGTTCCTGTTGAGAGGGCCTCCTCTTGAGATGCGACGGGAACGCCGGGAATTCTTTCCCGACAAAGCAGGGAAAGGATACCTCACCTCGAGCTACGAGGCGGAAACGGGGCTCCTCTGGATGTGGGCGGGACCCTCGTGTTTCCTCTCGAGTGGAGACGGGTATGTCGGGGAACTTCTTGAGTTGCACCAAGGGTGTGAAGGACCCTTTCGACGTTCCAGAGGTGAGGTGTGATTAGCCCCGAGAAGCCTCTGCGGAAATGGGCCTTATCTCGCCAGCAGGGGAGAACCTCCTGGATATTCTCGAGTTGCGGCAGGTCTTCTCGAGTTATGACGGGGACCTCAGGGACCCGCTCTGTTGGCCTCAGGAAGGGCCAGTCCCCATGCGAGTTGCTAGGGGCCATCTCGGGATTCCTCTCCCGTCGATGCCGGGGCCTAAGACCTTGTGTGGAGTCGGGGCCAGAACCTGAGAATTCCTCTCCAGTGTTGACATGGATTTTGGGGTGCCTCTGAGTCTCCGCAGGGAGTCAGGCCTCGTCTCGAGTGGGGGCATGCACGTGCGCTTTCCTCCCCAGCTGCAGCAGTAGGGTCACGCTGTCACGTGGATAAAGGGGTCTGTGGCTTTCCCTCGAGGCTTTCCCTCGAGGCTTTCCCACGAGGCTTTCCCACAGGGCTGTCCCAAGTGCCACCTTGGTGTGAGTCGATCCTCGGCGTGAAAGACGAGCCGGTGAAGGGAAAAGAGGTTCCTCTGGAATGGACTGAGACCTCTGGGGGACTCTTGGAATGGTGGCACGACCCTGGAGTTCCTCTCGCCGTTCCTGTTGAGAGGGCCTCCTCTTGAGATGCGACGGGAACGCCGGGAATTCTTTCCCGACGAAGAAGGGAAAGGATCCCTCTCCTCGAGCTACGAGGCGGAAACGGGGCTCCTCTGGATGTGGGCGGGACCCTCGTGTTTCCTCTCGAGTGGAGACGGGTATGTCGGGGAACTTCTTGAGTTGCACCAATGGTGTGAAGGACCCTTTCGACGTTCCAGAGGTGAGGTGTGATTAGCCCCGAGAAGCCTCTGCGGAAATGGGCCTCATCTCGCCTGCAGGGGAGAACCTCCTGGATATTCTCGAGTTGCGGCAGGTCTTCTCGAGTTACGACGCGGACCTCAGGGACCCGCTCTGGTGGCCTCATGAAGGGCCAGTCCCATGCGAGTTGCTAGGGGCCATCTCGCGATACCTCTCCCGTCGATGCCGGGGCCTAAGACCTTGTGCGGAGTCGGGGCCGGAACCTCAGGATTCCTCTCCAGTGTTGACATGGATTTTGGGGTGCCTCTGAGTCTCCCCAGGGGAGTCAGGCCTCGTCTCGAGTGGGGTCATGCACGTGTGCTTCCCTCCCGAGCTGCAGCAGTAGGGTCACGTTTCCTGTCACGTGGATCAAGGGATCTGTGGCTTTACCTCGAGGATTTCCCTCGAGGCTTTCCCACGAGGCTTTCCCACAGGGCTATGAGAAGTGCCACCTTGGTGTGAGTCGATCCTCGGTGTGAAAGACGAGCCAGTGAAGGGAAAAGAGGTCCCTCTGGAATGCACTGAGACATCTGGGGGACTCTTGGAATGGTGGCAGGACCCTGGAGTTCCTCTCGCCGTTCCTGTTGAGAGGGCCTCCTCTTGAGATGCGACGGGAACGCCGGGAATTCTTTCCCGACGAAGCAGGGAAAGGATCCCTCACCTCGAGCTACGAGGCGGAAACGGGGCTCCTCTGGATGTGGGCGGGACCCTCGTGTTTCCTCTCGAGTGGAGACGAGTATGTCGGGGAACTTCTTGAGTTGCACCAAGGGTGAGAAGGACCCTTTCGACGTTCCAGAGGTGAGGTGTGATTAGCCCCGAGAAGCCTCTGCGGAAATGGGCCTTATCTCGCCTGCAGGGGAGAACTTCCTAGATATTCTCGAGTTGCGGCAGGTCTTCTCGAGTATGACGGGGACCTCAGGGACCCGTTCTGTTGGCCTCAGGAAGGGCCAGTCCCCATGCGAGTTGCTAGGGGCCATCTCGGGATTCCTCTCCCGTCGATGTCGGGGCCTAAGACCTTGTGTGGAGTCGGGGCCGGAACCTGAGAATTCCTCTCCAGTGTTCACATGGATTTTGGGGTGCCTCTGAGTCTCCGCAGGGGAGTCAGGCCTCGTCTCGAGTGGGGGCATGCACGTGCGCTTTCCTCCCCAGCTGCAGCAGTAGGGTCACGCTTCCTGTCACGTGGATAAAGTGGTCTGTGGCTTTCCCTCGAAGCTTTCCCTCGAGGCATTCCCACGAGGCTTTCCCAAAGTGCTGTGCCAAGTCCCACCTTGGTGTGAGTCGATCCTCGGCGTGAAAGACGAGCCGGTGAAGGGAAAAGAGGTTCCTCTGGAATGGACAGAGACATCTGGGGGACTTTTGGAATGGTGGCACGACCCTGGAGTTCCTCTCGCCGTTCCTGTTGAGAGGACCTCCTCTTGAGATGCGACGGGAACGCCCGGAATTCTTTCCCGACGATGCAGGGAAAGGATCCCTCACCTCGAGCTACGAGGCGGAAACGGGGCTCCTCTGGATGTGGGCGGGACCCTCGTGTTTCCTCTCGAGTGGAGACGGGTATGTCGGGGAACTTCTTGAGTTGTACCAAGGGTGGGAAGGAACCTTTCGACTTTCCAGAGGTGAGGTGTGATTAGCCCCGAGAAGCCTCTGCGGAAATTGGCCTCATCTCGGCTGCAGGGGAGAACCTCCTGGATATTCTCGAGTTGCGGCAGGTCTTCTCGAGTTACGACGGGGACCTCAGGGACCCGCTCTGGTGGCCTCAGGAAGGGCCAGTCCCCATGCGAGTTGCTAGGGGCCAACTCGGGATTCCTCTCCCATCGATCCCGGGGCCTAAGACCTTGTGTGGAGTCGGGGCCGGAACCTGAGGATTCCTCTCCAGTGTTGACATGGATCTTGGGGTGCCTCTCAGTCTCCCCAGGGGAGTCAGGCCTCGTCTCGAGTGGGGGTATGCACGTGCGATTCCCTTCCGAGCTGCAGCAGTAGGGTCACGCTTCCTGTTACGTAGATAAAGGGATCTGTGGCTTTCCCTCGAGGCTTTCCCTCGAGGCTTTCCCACGAGGCTTTCCCACAGGGCTGTGCCAAGTGCCACCTTGGTGTGAGTCGATCCTCGGCGTGAAAGACGAGCCGGTGAAGGAAAAAGACGTTCCTCTGGAATGTATTGAGACATCTGGGGGACTCTTGGAATGGTGGCACGACCCTGGAGTTCCTCTCGCCGTTCCTGTTGAGAGGGCCTCCTCTTGAGATGCGACGGGAACGCCCGGAATTCTTTCCCGACGAAGCAGGGAAAGGATCCCTCACCTCGAGCTACGAGGCGGAAACGGGGCTCCTCTGGATGTGGGCGGGACCCTCGTGTTTCCTCTCGAGTGGAGACGGATATGTCGGGGAACTTCTTGATTTGCACCAATGGTGTGACGGAACCTTTCGACGTTCCAGAGGTGAGGTGTGATTAGCCCCGAGAAGCCTCTGCGGAAATGGGCCTCATCTCGCCTGCAGGGGAGAACCTCCTGGATATTCTCGAGTTGCGGCAGGTCTTCTCGAGTTACGACGGGGACCTCAGGGACCCGCTCTGGTGGCCTCAGCAAGGGCCAGTCCACATGCGAGTTGCTAGGGGCCATCTCGGGATTCCTCTCCCGTCGATGCCGGGGCCTAAGACCTTCTGTGGAGTCGGGGCCGGAACCTGCGCATTCCTCTCCAGTGTTGACATGGATCTTGGGGTGCATCTGAGTCTCCCCAGGGGAGTCAGGCCTCGTCTCGAGTGGGGTCATGCACGTGTGCTTCCCTCCCGAGCTGCAGCAGTAGGGTCACGCTTCCTGTCACGTGGATCAAGGGATCTGTGGCTTTCCCTCGAGGCTTTCCATCGAGGCTTTCCCAGGAGGCTTTCCCTCAGGGCTATGAGAAGTGCCACCTTTGTGTGAGTCGATCCTCGGTGTGAAAGACCAGCCGGTGAAGGGAAAAGAGGTCCCTCTGGAATGCACTGAGACATCTGGGGGACTCTTGGAATGGTGGCACGACCCTGGAGTTCCTCTCGCCGTTCCTTTGAGAGGGCCTCCTCTTGAGATGCGACGGGAACGCCGGGAATTCTTTCCCGACGAAGCAGGGAAAGGATCCCTCACCTCGAGCTACGAGGCGGAAACGGGGCTCCTCTAGATGTGGGCAGGACCCTCGTGTTTCCTCTCGAGTGGAGACGAGTATGTCGGGGAACTTCTTGAGTTGCACCAAGGGTGTGAAGGACCCTTTCGACGTTCCAGAGGTGAGGTGTGATTAGCCCCGAGAAGCCTCTGCGGAAATGGTCCTCATCTCGCCTGCAGGGGAGAACCTCCTGGATATTCTCGAGTTGCGGCAGGTCTTCTCGAGTTACGATGGGGACCTCAGGGACCCGCTCTGGTGGCCTCAGGAAGGGCCAGTCCCATGCGAGTTGCTCGGGGCCATCTCGCAATTCCTCCTCCCGTCGATGCCGGGGCCTAAGACCTTCTGCGGAGTCGGGGCCGGAACCTCAGGATTCCTCTCCAGTGTTGACATGGATTTTGGGGTGCCTCTGAGTCTCCCCAGGGGAGTCAGGCCTCGTCTCGAGTGGGGGCATGCACGTGTGCTTCCCTCCCGAGCTGCAGCAGTAGGGTCACGCTTCCTGTCACGTGGATCAAGGGATCTGTGGCTTTCCCTCGAGGCTGTCCCTCGAGGCTTTCCCACGAGGCTTTCCCACAGGGCTGTGCCAAGTGCCACCTTGGTGTGAGTCGATCCTCGTTGTGAAAGACGAGCCGGTGAAAGGAAAAGAGGTTCCTCTGGAATGGACTGAGACATCTGGGGGATTCTTGGAATGGTGGCACGACCCTGGAGTTCCTCTCGCTGTTCCTGTTGAGAGGGCCTCCTCTTGAGATTCGACGGGAACGCCGGGAATTCTTTCCCGACAAAGCAGGGAAAGGATCCCTCACCTCGAGCTACGAAGCGGAAACGGGGCTCCTATGGATGTGGGTGGGACCCTCGTGTTTCCTCTCGAGTGGAGAAGGGTATGTCGCGGAAATTCTTGAGTTGCCCCAAGGGTGTGAAGGACCCTTTTGACGTTCCAGAGGTGGGTGTGATTAGCCCAGAGAAGCCTCTGCGGAAATGGGCCTCATCTCGCCTGCAGGGGAGAACCTCCTGGATATTCTCGAGTTGCGGCAGGTCTTCTCGAGTTACGATGGGGACCTCAGGGACCCGCTCTGGTGGCCTCAGGAAGGGCTAGTCCCCATGCGAGTTGCTAGGGGCCATCTCGAGATTCCTCTCCCGTCGATGCCGGGGCCTAAGACCTTGTGTGGAGTCGGGGCCGGAACCTGAGGAAGACTCTCCAGTGGTGACATGGATTTTGGGGTGCCTCTGTGTCTCCCCAGGGGAGTCAGGCCTCGTCTCGAGTGGGGGCATGCACGTGCGCTTCCATCCCGAGCTGCAGCAGTAGGGTCACGCTTCCTGTCACGTGGATCAAGGGATCTGTGGCTTTCCCTCGAGGCTTTCCCTCGAGGCTTTCCCACGAGGCTTTCCCACAGGGCTGTGCCAAGTGCCACCTTGGTGTGAGTCGATCCTCGGCGTGAAAGACGAGCCGGTGAAGGGAAAGAGGTTGCTCTGGAATGGACAGAGGCATCTGGTTGACTCTTGGAATGGTGGAACGACCCTGGAGTTCCTCTCGCCGTTCCTGTTGAGAGGGCCTCCTCTTGAGATGCGACGGGAACGCCGGGAATTCTTTCCCAACGAAGCAGGGAAAGGATCCCTCACCTCGAGCTACGAGGCGGAAACGGGGCTCCTCTGCATGTGGGCGGGACCCTCGTGTTTCCTCTCGAGTGGAGAAGGGTATGTCGGGGAACTTCTTGAGTTGCACCAAGGGTGTGAAGGACCCTTTTGACGTTCCAGAGGTGAGGTGTGATTAGCCCCGAGAAGCCTCTGCGGAAATGGGCCTCATCTCGCCTGCAGGGGAGAACCTCCTGGATATTCTCGAGTTGCGGCAGGTCTTCTCGAGTTACGACGGGGACCTCAGGGACCCGCTCTGGTGGCCTCAGGAAGGGCCAGTCCCCATGCGAGTTGCTAGTGGCCCTCACGGGATTCCTCTCCCATCGATTCCGGTTCCTAACACATTGTGTGGAGTCGGGGCCGGAACCTGAGGATTCCTCTCCAGTGTTGACATGGATCTTGGGGTGCCTCTCAGTCTCCCCAGGGGAGTCAGGCCTCGTCTCGAGTGGGGGCATGCACGTGCGCTTCCCTCCCGAGCTGCAGCAGTAGGGTCACGCTTCCTGTCACGTGGATCAAGGGATCTGTGGCTTTCCCTCGAGGCTTTCCCTCGAGGCATTCCCACGAGGCTTTCCCAAAGGGCTGTGCCAAGTGCCACCTTGGTGTGATTCGATCCTCTGCGTGAAAGACGAGCCGGTGAAGGGAAAAGAGGTTCCTCTGGAATGCACTGAGACATCTGGGGGACTCTTGGAATTGTGGTACGACCCAGGAGTTCCTCTCGCCGTTCCTGTTGAGAGGGCCTCCTCTTGAGATGCGACGGGAACGCCGGGAATTCTTTCCCGACGAAGCAGGGAAAGGATCCCACTCCTCGAGCTACGAGGCGGAAACGGGGCTCCTCTGGATGTGGGCGGGACCCTCGCGTTTCCTCTCGAGTGGAGACGGGTATGTCGGGGAACTTCTTGAGTTGCACCAATGGTGTGAAGGACCATTTCGACGTTCCAGAGGTGAGGTGTGATTAGCCCCGAGAAGCCTCTGCGGAAATGGGCCTCATCTCGCCTGCAGGGGAGAACCTCCTGGATATTCTCGAGTTGCGGCAGGTCTTCTCGAGTTACGACGCGGACCTCAGGGACCCGCTCTGGTGGCCTCATGAAGGGCCAGTCGCATGCGAGTTGCTAGGGGCCATCTCGCGATACCTCTCCCGTCGATGCCGGGGCCTAAGACCTTGTGCGTAGTCGGGGCCGGAACCTGAGAATTCCTCTCCAGTGTTGACATGGATCTTGGGGTGCCTCTGAGTCTCCCCAGGGGAGTCAGGCCTCGTCTCGAGTGGGGGCATGCACGTGCGCTTCCCTCCCGAGCTGCAGCAGTAGGGTCACGCTTCCTGTCACGTGGATCAAGGGATCTGTGGCTTTCCCTCGAGGCTGTCCCTCGAGGCTTTCCCACGAGGCTTTCCCACAGGGCTGTGCCAAGTGCCACCTTGGTGTGAGTCGATCCTCGTTGTGAAAGACGAGCCGGTGAAAGGAAAAGAGGTTCATCTGGAATGGACTGAGACATCTGGGGGATTCTTGGAATGGTGGCACGACCCTGGAGTTCCTCTCCCTGTTCCTGTTGAGAGGGCCTCCTCTTGAGATGCGACGGGAACGCCGGGAATTCCTTCCCGACGAAGCAGGGAAAGGATCCCTCACCTCGAGCTACGAGGAGGAAACGGGGCTCCTCTGGATGTGGGCGGGACCCTCGTGTTTCCTCTCGAGTGGAGACGGGTATGTCGGGGAACTTCTTGAGTTGCACCAAGGGTGTGAAGGACCCTATCGACGTTCCAGAGGTGAGGTGTGATTAGCCCCGAGAAGCCTCTGCGGAAATGGGCCTCATCTCGCCTGCAGGGGAGAACCTCCTGGATATTCTCGAGTTGTGGCAGGTCTTCTCGAGTTACGACAGGGACCTCAGGGAACCGCTCTGGTGGCCTCAGGAAGGGCCAATCCCCATGCGAGTTGCTAGGGGCCATCTCGAGACTCCTCTCCCGTCGATGCCGGGGCCTAAGACCTTGTGTGGAGTCGGGGCCAGAACCTGAGGATTCCTCTCCAGTGTTGACATGGATTTTGGGGTGCCTCTGAGTCTCCCCAGGGGAGTCAGGATTCGTCTCGACTGGGGGCATGCACGTGGGCTTCCCTCCCGAGCTGCAGCAGTAGGGTCACACTTCCTGTCACGTGGATCAAGGGATCTGTGGCTTTCCCTCGAGGCTTTCTCTCGAGGCTTTCCCCCGAAGCTTTCCCACAGGGCTGTGCCAAGTGCCACCTTGGTGTGAGTCGATCCTCGGCGTGAAAGACGAGCCGGTGAAGGGAAAAGAGGTTCCTCTGGAATGCACTGAGACATCTGGGGGACTCTTGCAATGGTGGCACGACCCTGGAGTTCCTCTCGCCGTTCCTGTTGAGAGGGCCTCCTCTTGAGATGCGACCGGAACGCCGGGAATTCTTTCTCGACGAAGCAGGTAAAGGATCCCTCACCTCGAGCCACGAGGCGGAAACGGGGCTCCTCTGGATGTGGGCGGGACCCTCGTGTTTCCTCTCGAGTGGAGAAGGGTATGTCGGGGAACTTCTGGAGTAGCCCCAAGCGTGTGAAGTACCCTTTTGACGTTCCAGAGTTGAAGTGTGATTAGCCCCGAGAAGCCTCTGCGGAAATGGGCCTCATCTCGCCTGCAGGGGAGAACCTCCTGGATATTCTCGAGTTGCGGCAGGTCTTCTCGCGTTACGGCGGGGACCTCAGGGACCCGCTCTGGTGGCCTCAGGAAGGGCCAGTCCCCATGCGATTTGCTAGGGGCCATCTCGGGATTCCTCTCCCGTCGATGCCGGGGCCTAAGACCTTGTGTGGAGTCGGGGCCGGAACCTGAGGATTCCTCTCCAGTGTTGACATGGATTTTGGGGTGCCTCTGAGTCTCCGCAGGGGAGTCAGGCCTCGTCTCGAGTGGGGGCATGCACGTGCGCTTTCCTCCACAGCTGCAGCAGTAGGGTCACGCTTCCTGTCACGTGGATAAAGGGATATGTGGCTTTCCCTCGAGGCTTTCCCTCGAGGCTTTCCCACGAGGCTTTCCCACAGGGCTGTGCCAAGTGCCACCTTGGTGTGAGTCGATCCTCGGCGTGAAAGACGAGCCGGTGAAGGGAAAAGAGGTTCCTCTGGAATGCACTGAGACATCTGGGGGACTCTTGGAATTGTGGTACGGCCCTGGAGTTCCTCTCGCCGTTCCTGTTGAGAGGGCCTCCTCTTGAGATGCGACGGGAACGCCGGGAATTCTTTCCCGACGAAGCAGGGAAAGGATACCTCACCTCGAGCTACGAGGCGGAAACGGGGCTCCTCTGGATGTGGGCGGGACCCTCGTGTTTCCTCTCGAGTGGAGACGGGTATGTCGGGGAACTTCTTGAGTTGCACCAAGGGTGTGAAGGAACCTTTCGACGTTCCAGAGGTGAGGTGTGATTAGCCCCAAGAAGCCTCTGGGGGAAATGGGCCTCATCTCGCCTGCAGGGGAGAACCTCCTGGATATTCTCGAGTTGCGGCAGGTCTTCTCGAGTTACTACGGGGACCTCAGGGACGCGCTCTGGTGGCCTCAGGCAGGGCCAGTCCCCATGCGAGTTGCTAGGGGCCATCTCGGGATTCCTCTCCCGTCGATGCCGGGGCCTAAGGCCTTGTGTGGAGTCGGGCCCGGAACCTGAGCATTCCTCTCCAGGGTTGACATGGATTTTGGGGTGCCTCTGAGTCTCCCCAGGGGAGTCAGGCCTCGTCTCGAGTGGGGTCATGCACGTGTGCTTCCCTCCCGAGCTGCAGCAGTAGGGTCACGTTTCCTGTCACCTGGATCAAGGGATCTGTGGCTTTGCCTCGAGGATTTCCCTCGAGGCTTTCCCACGAGGCTTTCCCACAGGGCTATGAGAAGTGCCACCTTGGTGTGAGTCGATCCTCGGTGTGAAAGACGAGCCAGTGAAGGGAAAAGAGGTCCCTCTGGAATGCACTGAGACATCTGGGGGACTCTTGGAATGGTGGCAGGACCCTGGAGTTCCTCTCGCCGTTCCTGTTGAGAGGGCCTCCTCTTGAGATGCGACGGGAACGCCGGGAATTCTTTCCCGACGAAGCAGGGAAAGGATCCCTCACCTCGAGCTACGAGGCGGAAACGGGGCTCCTCTGGATGTGGGCGGGACCCTCGTGTTTCCTCTCGAGTGGAGACGAGTATGTCGGGGAACTTCTTGAGTTGCACCAAGGGTGAGAAGGACCCTTTCGACGTTCCAGAGGTGAGGTGTGATTAGCCCCGAGAAGCCTCTGCGGAAATGGGCCTTATCTCGCCTGCAGGGGAGAACTTCCTAGATATTCTCGAGTTGCGGCAGGTCTTCTCGAGTATGACGGGGACCTCAGGGACCCGTTCTGTTGGCCTCAGGAAGGGCCAGTCCCCATGCGAGTTGCTAGGGGCCATCTCGGGATTCCTCTCCCGTCGATGCCGGGGCCTAAGACCTTGTGTGGAGTCGGGGCCGGAACCTGAGAATTCCTCTCCAGTGTTCACATGGATTTTGGGGTGCCTCTGAGTCTCCGCAGGGGAGTCAGGCCTCGTCTCGAGTGGGGGCATGCACGTGCGCTTTCCTCCCCAGCTGCAGCAGTAGGGTCACGCTTCCTGTCACGTGGATAAAGTGGTCTGTGGCTTTCCCTCGAAGCTTTCCCTCGAGGCATTCCCACGAGGCTTTCCCAAAGTGCTGTGCCAAGTCCCACCTTGGTGTGAGTCGATCCTCGGCGTGAAAGACGAGCCGGTGAAGGGAAAAGAGGTTCCTCTGTAATGGACTGAGACATCTGGTTGACTGTTGGAATGGTGGCACGACCCTGGAGTTCCTCTCGTCGTTCCTGTTGAGAGGGCCTCCTCTTGAGATGCGACGGGAACACCGGGAATTCTTTCCCGACGAAGCAGGGAAAGGATCCCTCACCTCGAGCTATTAGGCGGAAACGGGGCTCCTCTGGATGTGGGCGGGACCCTCGTGTTTCCTTTCGAGTGGAGACGGGTATGTCGGGGAACTTCTTGAGTTGCACCAAGGGTGTGAAGGACCCTTTCGACGTTTCAGAGGTGAGGTGTGATTAGCCCCGAGAAGCCTCTGCTTAAATGGGCCTCATCTCGCCTGCAGGGGAGAACCTCCTGGATATTCTCGAGTTGCGGCAGGTCTTCTCGAGTTACGACGGGGACCTCAGGGACCCGCTCTGGTGGCCTCAGGAAGGGCCACTCCCCATGCGAGTTGCTAGGGGTCATCTCGGGATTCCTCTCCCGTCGATGCCGGGGCCTAAGACCTTGTGTGGAGTCGGGGCCGGAACCTGAGGATTCCTCTCCAGTGTTGACATGGATTTTGGGGTGCCTCTTAGTTTCCCCAGCGGAGTCAGGTCTCGTCTCGTGTGGGGACTATTCACGTGTGCTTCCCTTCCGAGCTGCAGCAGCAGGGTCACGCTTCCTGTAACGTGGATCAAGGGATCTGTGGCTTTCCCTCGAGGATTTCCCTCGAGGCTTTCCCAGGAGGCTTTCCCACAGGGCTGTGCCAAGTGCCACCTTGGTGTGAGTCGATCCTCGGCGTGAAAGACGAGCCGCTGAAGGGAAAAGAGGTTCCTCTGGAATGGACAGAGACATCTGGGGGACTTTTGGAATGGTGGCACGACCCTGGAGTTCCTCTCGCCGTTCCTGTTGAGAGGACCTCCTCTTGAGATGCGACGGGAACGCCCGGAATTCTTTCCCGACGATGCAGGGAAAGGATCCCTCACCTCGAGCTACGAGGCGGAAACGGGGCTCCTCTGGATGTGGGTGGGACCCTCGTGTTTCCTCTCGAGTGGAGACGGGTATGTCGGGGAACTTCTTGAGTTGTACCAAGGGTGGGAAGGAACCTTTCGACTTTCCAGAGGTGAGGTGTGATTAGCCCCGAGAAGCCTCTGCGGAAATTGGCCTCATCTCGGCTGCAGGGGAGAACGTCCTGGATATTCTCGAGTTGCGGCAGGTCTTCTCGAGTTAAGACGGGGACCTCAGGGACCCGCTCTGGTGGCCTCAGGAAGGGCCAGTCCCCATGCGAGTTGCTAGGGGCCATCTCGGGATTCCTCTCCCATCGATCCCGGGGCCTAAGACCTTGTGTGGAGTCGGGGCCGGAACCTGAGGATTCCTCTCCAGTGTTGACATGGATCTTGGGGTGCCTCTCAGTCTCCCCAGGGGAGTCAGGCCTCGTCTCGAGTGGGGGTATGCACGTGCGATTCCCTTCCGAGCTGCAGCAGTAGGGTCACGCTTCCTGTTACGTAGATAAAGGGATCTGTGGCTTTCCCTCGAGGCTTTCCCTCGAGGCTTTCCCACGAGGCTTTCCCACAGGGCTGTGCCAAGTGCCACCTTGGTGTGAGTCGATCCTCGGCGTGAAAGACGAGCCGGTGAAGGAAAAAGACGTTCCTCTGGAATGTATTGAGACATCTGGGGGACTCTTGGAATGGTGGCACGACCCTGGAGTTCCTCTCGCCGTTCCTGTTGAGAGGGCCTCCTCTTGAGATGCGACGGGAACGCCCGGAATTCTTTCCCGACGAAGCAGGGAAAGGATCCCTCACCTCGAGCTACGAGGCGGAAACGGGGCACCTCTGGATGTGGGCGGGACCCTCGTGTTTCCTCTCGAGTGGAGACGGATATGTCGGGGAACTTCTTGATTTGCACCAAGGGTGTGAAGGACCCTTTCGACGTTCCAGAGGTGAGGTGTGAATAGCCCCGAGAAGCCTCTGCGGAAATGGGCCTCATCTTGCCTGCAGGGGAGAACCTCCTGGATATTCTCGAGTTGCGGCAGGTCTTCTCGAGTTACGACGGGGACCTCAGGGACCCGCTCTGGTGGCCTCAGGAAGGGCCACTCCCCACGCGAGTTGCTAGGGGCCATCTCGGGATTCCTCTCCCGTCGATGCCGGGGCCTAAGACCTTGTGTGGAGTCGGGGCCGGAACCTGAGGATTCCTCTCCAGTGTTGACATGGATTTTGGGGTGCCTCTTAGTTTCCCCAGGGGAGTCAGGTCTCGTCTCCTGTGGGGACTATTCACGTGCGCTTCCCTTCCGAGCTGCAGAAGCAGGGTCACGCTTCCTGTAACGTGGATCAAGGGATCTGTGGCTTTCCCTCGAGGATTTCCCTCGAGGCTTTCCCACGAGGCTTTCCCACAGGGCTGTGCCAAGTGCCACCTTGGTGTGAGTCGATCCTCGGCGTGAAAGACGAGCCGGTGAAGGGAAAAGAGGTTCCTCTGGAATGGACAGAGACATCTGGGGGACTTTTGGAATGGTGGCACGACCCTGGAGTTCCTCTCGCCGTTCCTGTTCAGAGGACCTCCTCTTGAGATGCGACGGGAACGCTCGGAATTCTTTCCCGACGAAGCAGGGAAAGGATCCCTCACCTCGAGCTATGAGGCGGAAACGGGGCTCCTCTGGATGTGGGCGGGACCCTCGTGTTTCCTCTCGAGTGGAGACGGGTATGTCGGGGAACTTCTTGAGTTGTACCAAGGGTGGGAAGGAACCTTTCGACGTTCCAGAGGTGATGTGTGATTAGCCCCGAGAACCCTCTGCGGAAATGGGCCTCATCTCGGCTGCAGGGGAGAACCTCCTGGATATTCTCGAGTTGCGGCAGGTCTTCTCGAGTTACGACGGGGACCTCAGGGACCCGCTCTGGTGGCCTCAGGAAGGGCCAGTCCCCATGCGAGTTGCTAGGGGCCATCTCGGGATTCCTCTCCCATCGATGCCGGGGCCTAAGACCTTGTGTGGAGTCGGGGCCGGAACCTGAGGATTCCTCTCCAATGTTGACATGGATCTTGGGGTGCCTCTCAGTCTCCCCAGGGGAGTCAGGCCTCGTCTCGAGTGGGGGCATGCACGTGCGATTCCCTCCCGAGTTGCAGCAGTAGGGTCACGCTTCCTGTCACGTGTATCAAAGGATCTGTGGCTTTCTCTCGTGGATTTCCCTCGTGGCTTTTCCACGAGGCTTTCCCACAGGCCTGTGCCAAGTTCCACCTTGGTGTGAGTCGATCCTCGGCGTGAAAGACGAGCCGGTGAAGGGAAAAGAGGTTCCTCTGGAATGGACAGAGACATCTGGGGGACTTTTGGAATGGTGGTACGACCCTGGAGCTCCTCTCGCCGTTCCTGTTGAGAGAACCTCCTCTTGAGATGCGACGGGAACGCCCGGAATTCTTTCCCGACGAAGCAGGGAAAGGATCCCTCACCTCGAGCTACGAGGCGGAAACGGGGATCCTCTGGATGTGGGCGGGACCCTCGTGTTTCCTCTCGAGTGGAGACGGGTATGTCAGGGTACTTCTCGAGTTGCACCAAGGGAGTGAAGGACCCTTTCGACGTTCCGGAGGTGAGGTGTGATTAGCCCCGAGAAACCTCTGCGGAAATGGCCTCATCTCGCCTGCAGGGGAGAACCTCCTGGATATTCTCGAGTTGCGGCAGGTCTTCTCGAGTTACGACGGGGACCTCAGGGACCCGCTCTGGTGGCCTCAGGCAGGGCCAGTCCCCATGCGAGTTGCTAGGGGCCATCTCGGGATTCCTCTCCCATCGATCCCGGGACCTAAGACCTTGTGTGGAGTCGGGGCCGGAACCTGAGGATTCCTCTCCAGTGTTGACATGGATCTTGGGGTGCCTCTCAGTCTCCCCAGGGGAGTCAGGCCTCGTCTCGAGTGGGGGCATGCACGTGCGCTTCCCTCCCGAGCTGCAGCAGTAGGGTCACGCTTCCTGTCACGTGGATAAAGGGGTCTGTGGCTTTCCCTCGAAGCTTTCCCTCGAGGCATTCCCACGAGGCTTTCCCAAAGGGCTGTGCCAAGTGCCACCTTGGTGTGAGTCGATCCTCGGCGTGAAAGACGAGCCGGTGAAGGGAAAAGAGGTTTCTCTGGAATGGACTGAGACATCTGGTTGACTTGGAATGGTGGCACGACCCTGGAGTTCCTCTCGCCGTTCCTGTTGAGAGGGCCTCCTCTTGAGATGCGACGGGAACACCGGGAATTCTTTCCCGACGAAGCAGGGAAAGGATCCCTCACCTCGAGCTACGAGGCGGAAACGGGGCTCCTCTGGATGTGGGCGGGACCCTCGTGTTTCCTCTCGAGTGGAGACGGGTATGTCGGGGAACTTCTTGAGTTGCACCAAGGGTGTGAAGGACCCTTTCGACGTTCCAGAGGTGAGGTGTGATTAGCCCCGAGAAGCCTCTGCGGAAATGGGCCTCATCTCGCCTGCAGGGGAGAACCTCCTGTATATTCTCGAGTTGCGGCAGGTCTTCTCGAGTTACGACGGGGACCTCAGGGACCCGCTCTGGTGGCCTCAGGAAGGGCCAGTCCACATGCGAGTTGCTAGGGGCCATCTCGCGATACCTCTCCCGTCGATGCCGGGGCTTAAGACCTTGTGTGAAGTCGGGGCCGGAACCTGAGAATTCCTCTCCAGTGTTGACATGGATCTTGGGGTGCCTCTGAGTCTCCCCAGGGGAGTCAGGCCTCGTCTCGAGTGGGGGCATGCACGTGCTCTTCCCTCCCGAGCTGCAGCAGTAGGGTCACGCTTCCTGTCACGTGGATCAAGGGATCTGTGGCTTTCCCTCGAGGCTTTCCCTCGAGGCTTTCCCACGAGGCTTTCCCACAGGGCTGTCCCAAGTGACACCTTGGTGTGAGTCGATCCTCGGCGTGAAAGACGAGCCGGTGAACGGAAAAGAGGTTCCTCTGGAATGGACTGAGACATCTGTGGGACTCTTGGAATGGTGGCACGACCCTGGAGTTCCTCTCGCCGTTCCTGTTGAGAGGGCCTCCTCTTGAGATGCGACGGGAACGCCGGGAATTCTTTCCCGACGAAGCAGGGAAAGGATCCCTCACCTAGAGCCACGAGGCGGAAACGGGGCTCCTCTGGATGTGGGCGGGACCCTCGTGTTTCCTCTCGAGTGGAGACGGGTATGTCGGGGAACTTCTTGAGTTGCAGCAATGGTGTGAAGGACCCTTTCGACGTTCCATAGGTGAGGTGTGATTAGCCCCGAGAAGCCTCTGCGGAAATGGGCCTCATCTCGCCTGCAGGGGAGAACCTCCTGGATATTCTCGAGTTGCGGCAGGTCTTCTCGAGTTACGACGCGGACCTCAGGGACCCGCTCTGGTGGCCTCATGAAGGGCCAGTCCCATGCGAGTTGCTAGGGGCCATCTCGCGATACCTCTCCCATCGATGCCAGGGCCTAAGACCTTGTGCGGAGTCGGGGCCGGAACCTCAGGATTCCTCTCCAGTGTTGACATGGATTTTGGGGTGCCTCTGAGTCTCCCCAGGGGAGTCAGGCCTCGTCTCGAGTGGGGTCATGCACGTGTGCTTCTCTCCCGAGCTGCAGCACTAGGGTCACGTTTCCTGTCACGTGGATCAAGGGATCTGTGGCTTTCCCTCGAGGCTTTCCCTCGAGGCTTTCCCACGAGGCTTTCCCACAGGGCTATGAGAAGTGCCACCTTGGTGTGAGTCGATCCTCGGTGTGAAAGACGAGCCGGTGAAGGGAAAAGAGGTCCCTCTGAAATGCACTGAGACATCTGGGGGACTCTTGGAATGGTGGCACGACCCTGGAGTTCCTCTCGCCGTTCCTGTTGAGAGGGCCTCCTCTTGAGATGCGACGGGAACGCCGGGAATTCTTTCCCGACAAACCAGGGAAAGGATCCCTCACCTCGAGCTACGAGGCGGAAACGGGGCTCCTCTGGATGTGGGCGGGACCCTTGTGTTTCCTCTCGAGTGGAGACGAGGATGTCGGGGAACTTCTTGAGTTGCACCAAGGGTGTGAAGGACCCTTTCGACGTTCCAGAGGTGAGGTGTGATTAGCCCCGAGAAGCCTCTGCGGAAATGGGCCTCATCTCGCCTGCAGGGGAGAACCGCCTGGATATTCTCGAGTTGCGGCAGGTCTTCTCGAGTTATGACGGGGACCTCAGGGACCCGCTCTGTTGGCCTCAGGAAGGGCCAGTCCCCATGTGAGTTGCTAGGGGCCATCTCGGGATTCCTCTCCCGTCGATGCCGGGGCCTAAGACCTTGTGTGGAGTCGGGGCCGGAACCTGAGAATTCCTCTCCAGTGTTGACATGGATTTTGGGGTGCCTCTGAGTCTCCCCAGGGGAGTCAGGCCTCGTCTCGAGTGGGGGCATGCACGTGCGCTTTCCTCCCCAGCTGCAGCAGTAGGGTCACGCTTCCTGTCACGTGGATAAAGGGATCTGTGGCTTTCCCTCGAAGCTTTCCCTCGAGGCATTCCCACGAGGCTTTCCCACAGGCCTGTGCCAAGTGCTACCTTGGTGTGAGTCGATCCTCGGCGTGAAAGACGAGCCGGTGAAGGGAAAAGAGGTTCCTCTGGAATGGACAGAGACATCTGGGGGACTTTTGGAATGGTGGCACGACCCTGGAGCTCCTCTCGCCGTTCCTGTTGAGAGGACCTCCTCTTGAGATGCGACGGGAACGCCGGGAATTCTTTCCCGACGAAGCAGGGAAAGGATCCCTCACCTCGAGCTACGAGGCGGAAACGGGGCTCCTCTGGATGTGGGCGGGACCCTCGTGTTTCCTCTCGAGTGGAGACGGGTATGTCAGGGAACTTCTCGAGTTGCACCAAGGGAGTGAAGGACCCTTTCGACGTTCCGGAGGTGAGGTGTGATTAGCCCCGAGAAACCTCTGCGGAAATGGGCCTCATCTCGCCTGCAGGGGAGAACCTCCTGGATATTCTCGAGTTGCGGCAGTTCTTCTCGAGTTACGACGGAGACCTCAGGGACCCGCTCTGGTGGCCTCAGGAAGGGCCAGTCCCCATGCGAGTTGCTAGGGGCCATCTCGAGATTCCTCTCCCGTCGATGCCGGAGCCTAAGACCTTGTGTGGAGTCGGGGCCAGAACCTGAGGATTCCTCTCCAGTGTTGACATGGATTTTGGGGTGCCTCTGAGTCTCCCCAGGGGAGTCAGGACTCGTCTCGAGTGGGGGCATGCACGTGCGATTCCCTCCGGAGCTGCAGCAGTAGGGTCACGCTTCCTGTCACGTGGATAGAGGGATCTGTGGCTTTCCCTCGAGGCTTTCCCTCGAGGCTTTCCCACTAGGCTTTCCCAAAGGGCTGTGCCAAGTGCCACCTTGGTGTGAGTCGATCCTCGGCGTGAAAGACGAGCCGGTGAAGGGAAAAGAGGTTTCTCTGGAATGGACTGAGACATCTGGTTGACTTGGAATGGTGGCACGACCCTGGAGTTCCTCTCGCCGTTCCTGTTGAGAGGGCCTCCTCTTGAGATGCGACGGGAACACCGGGAATTCTTTCCCGACGAAGCAGGGAAAGGATCCCTCACCTCGAGCCACGAGGCGGAAACGGGGCTCCTCTGGATGTGGGCGGGACCCTCGTGTTTCCTCTCGAGTGGAGACGGTTATGTCGGGGAACTTCTTGAGTTGCACCAAGGGTGTGAAGGACCCTTTCGACGTTCCAGAGGTGAGGTGTGATTAGCCCCGAGAAGCCTCTGCGGAAATGGGCCTCATCTCGCCTGCACGGGAGAACCTCCTGTATATTCTCGATTTGCGGCAGGTCTTCTCGAGTTACGACGGGGACCTCAGGGACCCGCTCTGGTGGCCTCAGGAAGGGCCAGTCCACATGCGAGTTGCTAGGGGCCATCTCGCGATACCTCTCCCGTCGATGCCGGGGCTTAAGACCTTGTGTGAAGTCGGGGCCGGAACCTGAGAATTCCTCTCCAGTGTTGACATGGATCTTGGGGTGCCTCTGAGTCTCCGCAGGGGAGTCAGGCCTCGTCTCGAGTGGGGGCATGCACGTGCTCTTCCCTCCCGAGCTGCAGCAGTAGGGTCACGCTTCCTGTCACGTGGATCAAGGGATCTGTGGCTTTCCCTCGAGGCTTTCCCTCGAGGCTTTCCCACGAGGCTTTCCCACAGGGCTGTCCCAAGTGACACCTTGGTGTGAGTCGATCCTCGGCGTGAAAGACGAGCCGGTGAAGGGAAAAGAGGTTCCTCTGGAATGGACTGAGACATCTGGGGGACTCTTGGAATGGTGGCACGACCCTGGAGTTCCTCTCGCCGTTCCTGTTGAGAGGGCCTCCTCTTGAGTTGCGACGGGAACGCCGGGAATTCTTTCCCGACGAAGCAGGGAAAGGATCCCTCACCTCGAGCTACGAGGCGGAAACGGGGCTCCTCTGGATGTGGGCGGGACCCTCGTGTTTCCTCTCGAGTGGAGACGGGTATGTCGGGGAACTTCTTGAGTTGCACCAATGGTGTGAAGGACCCATTCGACGTTCCATAGGTGAGGTGTGATTAGCCCCGAGAAGCCTCTGGGGAAATGGGCCTCATCTCGCCTGCAGCGGAGAACCTCCTGGATATTCTCGAGTTGCGGCAGGTCTTCTCGAGTTACGACGGGGACCTCAGGGACCCGCTCTGGTGGCCTCAGGCAGGGCCAGTCCCCATGCGAGTTGCTAGGGGCCATCTCGGGATTCCTCTCCCATCGATCCCGGGACCTAAGACCTTGTGTGGAGTCGGGGCCGGAACCTGAGGATTCCTCTCCAGTGTTGACATGGATCTTGGGGTGCCTCTCAGTCTCCCCAGGGGAGTCAGGCCTCGTCTCGAGTGGGGGCATGCACGTGCGCTTTCCTCCCCAGCTGCAGCAGTAGGGTCACGCTTCCTGTCACGTGGATAAAGGGGTCTGTGGCTTTCCCTCGAAGCTTTCCCTCGAGGCATTCCCACGAGGCTTTCCCAAAGGGCTGTGCCAAGTGCCACCTTGGTGTGAGTCGATCCTCGGCGTGAAAGACGAGCCGGTGAAGGGAAAAGAGGTTTCTCTGGAATGGACTGAGACATCTGGTTGACTTGGAATAGTGGCACGACCCTGGAGTTCCTCTCGCCGTTCCTGTTGAGAGGGCCTCCTCTTGAGATGCGACGGGAACACCGGGAATTCTTTACCGACGAAGCAGGGAAAGGATCCCTCACCTCGAGCCACGAGGCGGAAACGGGGCTCCTCTGGATGTGGGCGGGACCCTCGTGTTTCCGCTCGAGTGGAGACGGGTATGTCGGGGAACTTCTTGAGTTGCACCAAGGGTGTGAAGGACCCTTTCGACGTTCCAGAGGTGAGGTGTGATTAGCCCCGAGAAGCCTCTGCGGAAATGGGCCTCATCTCGCCTGCAGGGGAGAACCTCCTGTATATTCTCGAGTTGCGGCAGGTCTTCTCGAGTTACGACGGGGACCTCAGGGACCCGCTCTGGTGGCCTCAGGAAGGGCCAGTCCACATGCGAGTTGCTAGGGGCCATCTCGCGATACCTCTCCCGTCGACGCCGGGGCTTAAGACCTTGTGTGAAGTCGGGGCCGGAACCTGAGAATTCCTCTCCAGTGTTGACATGGATCTTGGGGTGCCTCTGAGTCTCCCCAGGGGAGTCAGGCCTCGTCTCGAGTGGGGGCATGCACGTGTGCTTCCCTCCCGAGCTGCAGCAGTAGGGTCACGCTTCCTGTCACGTGGATCAAGGGATCTGTGGCTTTCCCTCGAGGCTGTCCCTCGAGGCTTTCCCACGAGGCTTTCCCACAGGGCTGTGCCAAGTGCCACCTTGGTGTGAGTCGATCCTCGTTGTGAAAGACGAGCCGGTGAAAGGAAAAGAGGTTCCTCTGGAATGGACTGAGACATCTGGGGGATTCTTGGAATGGTGGCACGACCCTGGAGTTCCTCTCGCTGTTCCTGTTGAGAGGGCCTCCTCTTGAGATTCGACGGGAACGCCGGGAATTCCTTCCCAACGAAGCAGGGAAAGGATCCCTCACCTCGAGCTACGAAGCGGAAACGGGGCTCCTCTGGATGTGGGCGGGACCCTCGTGTTTCCTCTCGAGTGGAGAAGTGTATGTCGCGGAACTTCTTGAGTTGCCCCAAGGGTGTGAAGGACCCTTTTGACGTTCCAGAGGTGAGGTGTGATTAGCCCAGAGAAGCCTCTGCGGAAATGGGCCTCATCTCGCCTGCAGGGGAGAACCTCCTGGATATTCTCGAGTTGCGGCAGGTCTTCTCGAGTTACGACGGGGACCTCAGGGACCCGCTCTGGTGGCCTCAGGAAGGGCTAGTCCCCATGCGAGTTGCTAGGGGCCATCTCGAGATTCCTCTCCCGTCGATGCCGGGGCCTAAGACCTTGTGTGGAGTCGGGGCCGGAACCTGAGGAAGACTCTCCAGTGGTGACATGGATTTTGGGGTGCCTCTGTGTCTCCCCAGGGGAGTCAGGCCTCGTCTCGAGTGGGGGCATGCACGTGCGCTTCCATCCCGAGCTGCAGCAGTAGGGTCACGCTTCCTGTCACGTGGATCAAGGGATCTGTGGCTTTCCCTCGAGGCTTTCCCTCGAGGCTTTCCCACGAGGCTTTCCCACAGGGCTGTGCCAAGTGCCACCTTGGTGTGAGTCGATCCTCGGCGTGAAAGACGAGCCGGTGAAGGGAAAGAGGTTGCTCTGGAATGGACAGAGGCATCTGGTTGACTCTTGCAATGGTGGAACGACCCTGGAGTTCCTCTCGCCGTTCCTGTTGAGAGGGCCTCCTCTTGAGATGCGACGGGAACGCCGGGAATTCTTTCCCAAAGAAGCAGGGAAAGGATCCCTCACCTCGAGCTACGAGGCGGAACCGGGGCTCCTATGGATGTGGGCGGGACCCTCGTGTTTCCTCTCGAGTGGAGAAGGGTATGTCGGGGAACTTCTTGAGTTGCACCAATGGTGTGACGGAACCTTTCGACGTTCCAGAGGTGAGGTGTGATTAGCCCCGAGAAGCCTCTGCGGAAATGGGCCTCATCTCGCCTGCAGGGGAGAACCTCCTGGATATTCTCGAGTTGCGGCAGGTCTTCTCGAGTTACGACGGGGACCTCAGGGACCCGCTCTGGTGGCCTCATGAAGGGCCAGTCCCATGCGAGTTGCTCGGGGCCATCTCGGAATTCCTCTCCCGCCGATGCCGGGGCCTAAGACCTTCTGCGGAGTCGGGGCCCTAACCTCAGGATTCCTCTCCAGTGTTGACATGGATTTTGGGGTGCCTCTGAGTCTCCCCAGGGGAGTCAGGCCTCGTCTCGAGTGGGGGCATGCACGTGTGCTTCCCTCCCGAGCTGCAGCAGTAGGGTCACGCTTCCTGTCACGTGGATCAAGGGATCTGTGGCTTTCCCTCGAGGCTGTCCCTCGAGGCTTTCCCACGAGGCTTTCCCACAGGGCTGTGCCAAGTGCCACCTTGGTGTGAGTCGATCCTCGTTGTGAAAGACGAGCCGGTGAAAGGAAAAGAGGTTCCTCTGGAATGGACTGAGACATCTGGGGGATTCTTGGAATGGTGGCACGACCCTGGAGTTCCTCTCGCTCTTCCTGTTGAGAGGGCCTCCTCTTGAGATGCGACGGGAACGCCGGGAATTCCTTCCCGACGAAGCAGGGAAAGGATCACTCACCTCGAGCTACGAAGCGGAAACGGGGCTCCTCTGGATGTGGGCGGGACCCTCGTGTTTCCTCTCGAGTGGAGTAGTGTATGTCGCGGAACTTCTTGAGTTGCCCCAAGGGTGTGAAGGACCCTTTTGACGTTCCAGAGGTGAGGTTTGATTATCCCAGAGAAGCCTCTGCGGAAATGGGCCTCATCTCGCCTGCAGGGGAGAACCTCCTGGATATTCTCGAGTTGCGGCAGGTCTTCTCGAGTTACGACGGGGACCTCAGGGACCCGCTCTGGTGGCCTCAGGAAGGGCTAGTCCCCATGCGAGTTGCTAGGGGCCATCTCGAGATTCCTCTCCCGTCGATGCCGGGGCCTAAGACCTTGTGTGGAGTCGGGGCCGGAACCTGAGGATGCCTCTCCAGTGGTGACATGGATTTTGGGGTGCCTCTGTGTCTCCCCAGGGGAGTCAGGCCTCGTCTCGAGTGGGGGCATGCACGTGCGCTTCCATCCCGAGCTGCAGCAGTAGGGTCACGCTTCCTGTCACGTGGATCAAGGGATCTGTGGCTTTCCCTCGAGGCTTTCCCTCGAGGCTTTCCCACGAGGCTTTCCCACAGGGCTGTGCCAAGTGCCACCTTGGTGTGAGTCGATCCTCGGCGTGAAAGACGAGCCGGTGAAGGGAAAGAGGTTGCTCTGGAATGGACAGAGGCATCTGGTTGACTCTTGGAATGGTGGAACGACCCTGGAGTTCCTCTCGCCGTTCCTGTTGAGAGGGCCTCCTCTTGAGATGCGACGGGAACGCCGGGAATTCTTTCCCAACGAAGCAGGGAAAGGATCCCTCACCTCGAGCTACGAGGCGGAAACGGGGCTCCTCTGGATGTGGGCGGGACCCTCGTGTTTCCTCTCGAGTGTAGAAGGGTATGTCGGGGAACTTCTTGAGTTGCACCAAGGGTGTGAAGGACCCTTTTGACGTTCCAGAGGTGAGGTGTGATTAGCCCCGAGAAGCCTATGCGGAAATGGGCCTCATCTCGCCTGCAGGGGAGAACCTCCTGGATATTCTCGAGTTGCGGCAGGTCTTCTCGAGTTACGACGGGGACCTCAGGGACCCGCTCTGGTGGCCTCAGGAAGGGCCAGTCCCCATGCGAGTTGCTAGTGGCCCTCACGGGATTCCTCTCCCATCGATTCCGGTTCCTAACACATTGTGTGGAGTCGGGGCCGGAACCTGAGGATTCCTCTCCAGTGTTGACATGGATCTTGGGGTGCCTCTGAGTCTCCCCAGGGGAGTCAGGCCTCGTCTCGAGTGGGGTCATGCACGTGTGCTTCCCTCCCGAGCTGCAGCAGTAGGGTCACGCTTCCTGTCACGTGGATCAAGGGATCTGTGGCTTTCCCTCGAGGCTGTCCCTCGAGGCTTTCCCACGAGGCTTTCCCACAGGGCTGTGCCAAGTGCCACCTTGGTGTGATTCGATCCTCTGCGTGAAAGACGAGCCGGTGAAGGGAAAAGAGGTTCCTCTGGAATGCACTGAGACATCTGGGGGACTCTTGGAATTGTGGTACGACCCAGGAGTTCCTCTCGCCGTTCCTGTTGAGAGGGCCTCCTCTTGAGATGCGACGGGAACGCCCGGAATTCTTTCCCGACGAAGCAGGGAAAGGATCCCTCTCCTCGAGCTACGAGGCGGAAACGGGGCTCCTCTGGATGTGGGCGGGACCCTCGCGTTTCCTCTCGAGTGGAGAGGGGTATGTCGGGGAACTTCTTGAGTTGCACCAATGGTGTGAAGGACCATTTCGACGTTCCAGAGGTGAGGTGTGATTAGCCCCGAGAAGCCTCTGCGGAAATGGGCCTCATCTCGCCTGCAGGGGAGAACCTCCTGGATATTCTCGAGTTGCGGCAGGTCTTCTCGAGTTACGACGCGGACCTCAGGGACCCGCTCTGGTGGCCTCATGAAGGGCCAGTCCCATGCGAGTTGCTAGGGGCCATCTCGCGATACCTCTCCCGTCGATGCCGGGGCCTAAGACCTTGTGCGGAGTCGGGGCCGGAACCTGAGAATTCCTCTCCAGTGTTGACATGGATCTTGGGGTGCCTCTGAGTCTCCCCAGGGGAGTCAGGCCTCGTCTCGAGTGGGGGCATGCACGTGCGCTTCCCTCCCAAGCTGCAGCAGTAGGGTCACGCTTCCTGTCACGTGGATCAAGGGATCTGTGGCTTTCCCTCGAGGCTTTCCCTCGAGGCTTTCCCACGAGGCTTTCCCAAAGGGCTGTGCCAAGTGCCACCTTGGTGTGAGTCGATCCTCGGCGTGAAAGACGAGCCGGTGAAGGGAAAAGAGATTCCTCTGGAATGCACTGAGACATCTGGGGGACTCTTGGAATGGTGGCACGACCCTGGAGTTCCTCTCGCCGTTCCTGTTGAGAGGGCCTCCTCTTGAGATGCGACGGGAACGCCCGGAATTCTTTCCCGAAGAAGCAGGGAAAGGATCCCTCACCTCGAGCTACGAGGCGGAAACGGGGCTCCCCTGGATGTGGGCGGGACCCTCGTGTTTCCTCTCGAGTGGAGACGGGTATGTCGGGGAACTTCTTGAGTTGCACCAAGGGTGTGAAGGACCCTTTCGACGTTCCAGAGGTGAGGTGTGATTAGCCCCTAGAAGCCTCTGCGGAAATGGTCCTCATCTCGCCTGCAGGGGAGAACCTCCTGGATATTCTCGAGTTGCGGCAGGTCTTCTCGAGTTACGATGGGGACCTCAGGGACCCGCTCTGGTGGCCTCAGGAAGGGCCAGTCCCATGCGAGTTGCTCGGGGCCATCTCGCAATTCCTCTCCCGCCAATGCCGGGGCCTAAGACCTTGTGCGGAGTCGGGGCCGGAACCTCAGGATTCCTCTCCAGTGTTGACATGGATTTTGGGGTGCCTCTGAGTCTCCCCAGGGGAGTCAGGCCTCGTCTCGAGTGGGGGCATGCACGTGTGCTTCCCTCCCGAGCTGCAGCAGTAGGGTCACGCTTCCTGTCACGTGGATCAAGGGATCTGTGGCTTTCCCTCGAGGCTGTCCCTCGAGGCTTTCCCACGAGGCTTTCCCACAGGGCTGTGCCAAGTGCCACCTTGGTGTGAGTCGATCCTCGTTGTGAAAGACGAGCCGGTGAAAGGAAAAGAGGTTCCTCTGGAATGGACTGAGACATCTGGGGGATTCTTGGAATGGTGGCACGACCCTGGAGTTCCTCTCGCTGTTCCTGTTGAGAGGGCCTCCTCTTGAGATTCGACGGGAACGCCGGGAATTCCTTCCCAACGAAGCAGGGAAAGGATCCCTCACCTCGAGCTACGAAGCGGAAACGGGGCTCCTCTGGATGTGGGCGGGACCCTCGTGTTTCCTCTCGAGTGGAGAAGTGTATGTCGCGGAACTTCTTGAGTTGCCCCAAGGGTGTGAAGGACCCTTTTGACGTTCCAGAGGTGAGGTGTGATTAGCCCAGAGAAGCCTCTGCGGAAATGGGCCTCATCTCGCCTGCAGGGGAGAACCTCCTGGATATTCTCGAGTTGCGGCAGGTCTTCTCGAGTTACGACGGGGACCTCAGGGACCCGCTCTGGTGGCCTCAGGAAGGGCTAGTCCCCATGCGAGTTGCTAGGGGCCATCTCGAGATTCCTCTCCCGTCGATGCCGGGGCCTAAGACCTTGTGTGGAGTCGGGGCCGGAACCTGAGGAAGACTCTCCAGTGGTGACATGGATTTTGGGGTGCCTCTGTGTCTCCCCAGGGGAGTCAGGCCTCGTCTCGAGTGGGGGCATGCACGTGCGCTTCCATCCCGAGCTGCAGCAGTAGGGTCACGCTTCCTGTCACGTGGATCAAGGGATCTGTGGCTTTCCCTCGAGGCTTTCCCTCGAGGCTTTCCCACGAGGCTTTCCCACAGGGCTGTGCCAAGTGCCACCTTGGTGTGAGTCGATCCTCGGCGTGAAAGACGAGCCGGTGAAGGGAAAGAGGTTGCTCTGGAATGGACAGAGGCATCTGGTTGACTCTTGGAATGGTGGAACGACCCTGGAGTTCCTCTCGCCGTTCCTGTTGAGAGGGCCTCCTCTTGAGATGCGACGGGAACGCCGGGAATTCTTTCCCAACGAAGCAGGGAAAGGATCCCTCACCTCGAGCTACGAGGCGGAACCGGGGCTCCTATGGATGTGGACGGGACCCTCGTGTTTCCTCTCGAGTGGAGAAGGGTATGTCGGGGAACTTCTTGAGTTGCACCAATGGTGTGACGGAACCTTTCGACGTTCCAGAGGTGAGGTGTGATTAGCCCCGAGAAGCCTCTGCGGAAATGGGCCTCATCTCGCCTGCAGGGGAGAACCTCCTGGATATTCTCGAGTTGCGGCAGGTCTTCTCGAGTTACGACGGGGACCTCAGGGACCCGCTCTGGTGGCCTCAGCAAGGGCCAGTCCACATGCGAGTTGCTAGGGGCCATCTCGGGATTCCTCTCCCGTCGATGCCGGGGCCTAAGACCTTCTGTGGAGTCGGGGCCGGAACCTGCGCATTCCTCTCCAGTGTTGACATGGATCTTGGGGTGCATCTGAGTCTCCCCAGGGGAATCAGGCCTCGTCTCGAGTGGGGTCATGCACGTGTGCTTCCCTCCCGAGCTGCAGCAGTAGGGTCACGCTTCCTGTCACGTGGATCAAGGGATCTGTGGCTTTCCCTCGAGGCTTTCCATCGAGGCTTTCCCAGGAGGCTTTCCCTCAGGGCTATGAGAAGTGCCACCTTTGTGTGAGTCGATCCTCGGTGTGAAAGACGAGCCGGTGAAGGGAAAAGAGGTCCCTCTGGAATGCACTGAGACATCTGGGGGACTCTTGGAATGGTGGCACGACCCTGGAGTTCCTCTCGCCGTTCCTGTTGAGAGGGCCTCCTCTTGAGATGCGACGGGAACGCCGGGAATTCTTTCCCGACGAAGCAGGGAAAGGATCCCTCACCTCGAGCTACGAGGCGGAAACGGGGCTCCTCTGGATGTGGGCGGGACCCTCGTGTTTCCTCTCGAGTGGAGACGAGTATGTCGGGGAACTTCTTGAGTTGCACCAAGGGTGTGAAGGACCCTTTCGACGTTCCAGAGGTGAGGTGTGATTAGCCCCGAGAAGCCTCTGCGGAAATGGTCCTCATCTCGCCTGCAGGGGAGAACCTCCTGGATATTCTCGAGTTGCGGCAGGTCTTCTCGAGTTACGATGGGGACCTCAGGGACCCGCTCTGGTGGCCTCAGGAAGGGCCAGTCCCATGCGAGTTGCTCGGGGCCATCTCGCAATTCCTCTCCCGTCGATGCCGGGGCCTAAGACCTTCTGCGGAGTCGGGGCCGGAACCTCAGGATTCCTCTCCAGTGTTGACATGGATTTTGGGGTGCCTCTGAGTCTCCCCAGGGGAGTCAGGCCTCGTCTCGAGTGGGGGCATGCACGTGTGCTTCCCTCCCGAGCTGCAGCAGTAGGGTCACGCTTCCTGTCACGTGGATCAAGGGATCTGTGGCTTTCCCTCGAGGCTGTCCCTCGAGGCTTTCCCATGAGGCTTTCCCACAGGGCTGTGCCAAGTGCCACCTTGGTGTGAGTCGATCCTCGTTGTGAAAGACGAGCCGGTGAAAGGAAAAGAGGTTCCTCTGGAATGGACTGAGACATCTGGGGGACTCTTGGAATTGTGGTACGACCCAGGAGTTCCTCTCGCCGTTCCTGTTGAGAGGGCCTCCTCTTGAGATGCGACGGGAACGCCGGGAATTCTTTCCCGACGAAGCAGGGAAAGGATCCCACTCCTCGAGCTACGAGGCGGAAACGGGGCTCCTCTGGATGTGGGCGGGACCCTCGCGTTTCCTCTCGAGTGGAGACGGGTATGTCGGGGAACTTCTTGAGTTGCACCAATGGTGTGAAGGACCATTTCGACGTTCCAGAGGTGAGGTGTGATTAGCCCCGAGAAGCCTCTGCGGAAATGGGCCTCATCTCGCCTGCAGGGGAGAACCTCCTGGATATTCTCGAGTTGCGGCAGGTCTTCTCGAGTTACGACGCGGACCTCAGGGACCCGCTCTGGTGGCCTCATGAAGGGCCAGTCCCATGCGAGTTGCTAGGGGCCATCTCGCGATACCTCTCCCGTCGATGCCGGGACCTAAGACCTTGTGCGGAGTCGGGGCCGGAACCTGAGAATTCCTCTCCAGTGTTGACATGGATCTTGGGGTGCCTCTGAGTCTCCCCAGGGGAGTCAGGCCTCGTCTCGAGTGGGGGCATGCACGTGCGCTTCCCTCCCGAGCTGCAGCAGTAGGGTCACGCTTCCTGTCACGTGGATCAAGGGATCTGTGGCTTTCCCTCGAGGCTGTCCCTCGAGGCTTTCCCACGAGGCTTTCCCACAGGGCTGTGCCAAGTGCCACCTTGGTGTGAGTCGATCCTCGTTGTGAAAGACGAGCCGGTGAAAGGAAAAGAGGTTCCTCTGGAATGGACTGAGACATCTGGGGGATTCTTGGAATGGTGGCACGACCCTGGAGTTCCTCTCGCTGTTCCTGTTGAGAGGGCCTCCTCTTGAGATTCGACGGGAACGCCGGGAATTCTTTCCCGACAAAGCAGGGAAAGGATCCCTCACCTCGAGCTACGAAGCGGAAACGGGGCTCCTATGGATGTGGGCGGGACCCTCGTGTTTCCTCTCGAGTGGAGAAGGGTATGTCGCGGAACTTCTTGAGTTGCCCCAAGGGTGTGAAGGACCCTTTTGACGTTCCAGAGGTGAGGTGTGATTAGCCCCGAGAAGCCTATGCGGAAATGGGCCTCATCTCGCCTGCAGGGGAGAACCTCCTGGATATTCTCGAGTTGCGGCAGGTCTTCTCGAGTTACGACGGGGACCTCAGGGACCCGCTCTGGTGGCCTCAGGAAGGGCTAGTCCCCATGCGAGTTGCTAGGGGCCTTCTCGAGATTCCTCTCCCGTCGATGCCGGGGCCTAAGACCTTGTGTGGAGTCGGGGCCGGAACCTGAGGAAGACTCTCCAGTGGTGACATGGATTTTGGGGTGCCTCTGTGTCTCCCCAGGGGAGTCAGGCCTCGTCTCGAGTGGGGGCATGCACGTGCGCTTCCATCCCGAGCTGCAGCAGTAGGGTCACGCTTCCTGTCACGTGGATCAAGGGATCTGTGGCTTTCCCTCGAGGCTTTCCCTCGAGGCTTTCCCACGAGGCTTTCCCACAGGGCTGTGCCAATGCCACCTTGGTGTGAGTCGATCCTCGGCGTGAAAGACGAGCCGGTGAAGGGAAAGAGGTTGCTCTGGAATGGACAGAGGCATCTGGTTGACTCTTGGAATGGTGGAACGACCCTGGAGTTCCTCTCGCCGTTCCTGTTGAGAGGGCCTCCTCTTGAGATGCGACGGGAACGCCGGGAATTCTTTCCCAACGAAGCAGGGAAAGGATCCCTCACCTCGAGCTACGAGGCGGAAACGGGGCTCCTCTGCATGTGGGCGGGACCCTCGTGTTTCCTCTCGAGTGTAGAAGGGTATGTCGGGGAACTTCTTGAGTTGCACCAAGGGTGTGAAGGACCCTTTTGACGTTCCAGAGGTGAGGTGTGATTAGCCCCGAGAAGCCTATGCGGAAATGGGCCTCATCTCGCCTGCAGGGGAGAACCTCCTGGATATTCTCGAGTTGCGGCAGGTCTTCTCGAGTTACGACGGGGACCTCAGGGACCCGCTCTGGTGGCCTCAGGAAGGGCCAGTCCCCATGCGAGTTGCTAGTGGCCCTCACGGGATTCCTCTCCCATCGATTCCGGTTCCTAACACATTGTGTGGAGTCGGGGCCGGAACCTGAGGATTCCTCTCCAGTGTTGACATGGATCTTGGGGTGCCTCTCAGTCTCCCCAGGGGAGTCAGGCCTCGTCTCGAGTGGGGGCATGCACGTGCGCTTCCCTCCCGAGCTGCAGCAGTAGGGTCACGCTTCCTGTCACGTGGATCAAGGGATCTGTGGCTTTCCCTCGAGGCTTTCCCTCGAGGCATTCCCACGAGGCTTTCCCAAAGGGCTGTGCCAAGTGCCACATTGGTGTGATTCGATCCTCTGCGGGAAAGACGAGCCGGTGAAGGGAAAAGAGGTTCCTCTGGAATGCACTGAGACATCTGGGGGACTCTTGGAATTGTGGTACGACCCAGGAGTTCCTCTCGCCGTTCCTGTTGAGAGGGCCTCCTCTTGAGATGCGACGGGAACGCCGGGAATTCTTTCCCGACGAAGCAGGGAAAGGATCCCACTCCTCGAGCTACGAGGCGGAAACGGGGCTCCTCTGGATGTGGGCGGGACCCTCGCGTTTCCTCTCGAGTGGAGACGGGTATGTCGGGGAACTTCTTGAGTTGCACCAATGGTGTGAAGGACCATTTCGACGTTCCAGAGGTGAGGTGTGATTAGCCCCGAGAAGCCTCTGCGGAAATGGGCCTCATCTCGCCTGCAGGGGAGAACCTCCTGGATATTCTCGAGTTGCGGCAGGTCTTCTCGAGTTACGACGCGGACCTCAGGGACCCGCTCTGGTGGCCTCATGAAGGGCCAGTCCCATGCGAGTTGCTAGGGGCCATCTCGCGATACCTCTCCCGTCGATGCCGGGACCTAAGACCTTGTGCGGAGTCGGGGCCGGAACCTGAGAATTCCTCTCCAGTGTTGACATGGATCTTGGGGTGCCTCTGAGTCTCCCCAGGGGAGTCAGGCCTCGTCTCGAGTGGGGGCATGCACGTGCGCTTCCCTCCCGAGCTGCAGCAGTAGGGTCACGCTTCCTGTCACGTGGATCAAGGGATCTGTGGCTTTCCCTCGAGGCTGTCCCTCGAGGCTTTCCCACGAGGCTTTCCCACAGGGCTGTGCCAAGTGCCACCTTGGTGTGAGTCGATCCTCGTTGTGAAAGACGAGCCGGTGAAAGGAAAAGAGGTTCCTCTGGAATGGACTGAGACATCTGGGGGATTCTTGGAATGGTGGCACGACCCTGGAGTTCCTCTCGCTGTTCCTGTTGAGAGGGCCTCCTCTTGAGATTCGACGGGAACGCCGGGAATTCTTTCCCGACAAAGCAGGGAAAGGATCCCTCACCTCGAGCTACGAAGCGGAAACGGGGCTCCTATGGATGTGGGCGGGACCCTCGTGTTTCCTCTCGAGTGGAGAAGGGTATGTCGCGGAACTTCTTGAGTTGCCCCAAGGGTGTGAAGGACCCTTTTGACGTTCCAGAGGTGAGGTGTGATTAGCCCCGAGAAGCCTATGCGGAAATGGGCCTCATCTCGCCTGCAGGGGAGAACCTCCTGGATATTCTCGAGTTGCGGCAGGTCTTCTCGAGTTACGACGGGGACCTCAGGGACCCGCTCTGGTGGCCTCAGGAAGGGCTAGTCCCCATGCGAGTTGCTAGGGGCCTTCTCGAGATTCCTCTCCCGTCGATGCCGGGGCCTAAGACCTTGTGTGGAGTCGGGGCCGGAACCTGAGGAAGACTCTCCAGTGGTGACATGGATTTTGGGGTGCCTCTGTGTCTCCCCAGGGGAGTCAGGCCTCGTCTCGAGTGGGGGCATGCACGTGCGCTTCCATCCCGAGCTGCAGCAGTAGGGTCACGCTTCCTGTCACGTGGATCAAGGGATCTGTGGCTTTCCCTCGAGGCTTTCCCTCGAGGCTTTCCCACGAGGCTTTCCCACAGGGCTGTGCCAATGCCACCTTGGTGTGAGTCGATCCTCGGCGTGAAAGACGAGCCGGTGAAGGGAAAGAGGTTGCTCTGGAATGGACAGAGGCATCTGGTTGACTCTTGGAATGGTGGAACGACCCTGGAGTTCCTCTCGCCGTTCCTGTTGAGAGGGCCTCCTCTTGAGATGCGACGGGAACGCCGGGAATTCTTTCCCAACGAAGCAGGGAAAGGATCCCTCACCTCGAGCTACGAGGCGGAAACGGGGCTCCTCTGCATGTGGGCGGGACCCTCGTGTTTCCTCTCGAGTGTAGAAGGGTATGTCGGGGAACTTCTTGAGTTGCACCAAGGGTGTGAAGGACCCTTTTGACGTTCCAGAGGTGAGGTGTGATTAGCCCCGAGAAGCCTATGCGGAAATGGGCCTCATCTCGCCTGCAGGGGAGAACCTCCTGGATATTCTCGAGTTGCGGCAGGTCTTCTCGAGTTACGACGGGGACCTCAGGGACCCGCTCTGGTGGCCTCAGGAAGGGCCAGTCCCCATGCGAGTTGCTAGTGGCCCTCACGGGATTCCTCTCCCATCGATTCCGGTTCCTAACACATTGTGTGGAGTCGGGGCCGGAACCTGAGGATTCCTCTCCAGTGTTGACATGGATCTTGGGGTGCCTCTCAGTCTCCCCAGGGGAGTCAGGCCTCGTCTCGAGTGGGGGCATGCACGTGCGCTTCCCTCCCGAGCTGCAGCAGTAGGGTCACGCTTCCTGTCACGTGGATCAAGGGATCTGTGGCTTTCCCTCGAGGCTTTCCCTCGAGGCATTCCCACGAGGCTTTCCCAAAGGGCTGTGCCAAGTGCCACATTGGTGTGATTCGATCCTCTGCGGGAAAGACGAGCCGGTGAAGGGAAAAGAGGTTCCTCTGGAATGCACTGAGACATCTGGGGGACTCTTGGAATTGTGGTACGACCCAGGAGTTCCTCTCGCCGTTCCTGTTGAGAGGGCCTCCTCTTGAGATGCGACGGGAACGCCGGGAATTCTTTCCCGACGAAGCAGGGAAAGGATCCCACTCCTCGAGCTACGAGGCGGAAACGGGGCTCCTCTGGATGTGGGCGGGACCCTCGCGTTTCCTCTCGAGTGGAGACGGGTATGTCGGGGAACTTCTTGAGTTGCACCAATGGTGTGAAGGACCATTTCGACGTTCCAGAGGTGAGGTGTGATTAGCCCCGAGAAGCCTCTGCGGAAATGGGCCTCATCTCGCCTGCAGGGGAGAACCTCCTGGATATTCTCGAGTTGCGGCAGGTCTTCTCGAGTTACGACGCGGACCTCAGGGACCCGCTCTGGTGGCCTCATGAAGGGCCAGTCCCATGCGAGTTGCTAGGGGCCATCTCGCGATACCTCTCCCGTCGATGCCGGGACCTAAGACCTTGTGCGGAGTCGGGGCCGGAACCTGAGAATTCCTCTCCAGTGTTGACATGGATCTTGGGGTGCCTCTGAGTCTCCCCAGGGGAGTCAGGCCTCGTCTCGAGTGGGGGCATGCACGTGCGCTTCCCTCCCGAGCTGCAGCAGTAGGGTCACGCTTCCTGTCACGTGGATCAAGGGATCTGTGGCTTTCCCTCGAGGCTGTCCCTCGAGGCTTTCCCACGAGGCTTTCCCACAGGGCTGTGCCAAGTGCCACCTTGGTGTGAGTCGATCCTCGTTGTGAAAGACGAGCCGGTGAAAGGAAAAGAGGTTCCTCTGGAATGGACTGAGACATCTGGGGGATTCTTGGAATGGTGGCACGACCCTGGAGTTCCTCTCGCTGTTCCTGTTGAGAGGGCCTCCTCTTGAGATTCGACGGGAACGCCGGGAATTCTTTCCCGACAAAGCAGGGAAAGGATCCCTCACCTCGAGCTACGAAGCGGAAACGGGGCTCCTATGGATGTGGGCGGGACCCTCGTGTTTCCTCTCGAGTGGAGAAGGGTATGTCGCGGAACTTCTTGAGTTGCCCCAAGGGTGTGAAGGACCCTTTTGACGTTCCAGAGGTGAGGTGTGATTAGCCCCGAGAAGCCTATGCGGAAATGGGCCTCATCTCGCCTGCAGGGGAGAACCTCCTGGATATTCTCGAGTTGCGGCAGGTCTTCTCGAGTTACGACGGGGACCTCAGGGACCCGCTCTGGTGGCCTCAGGAAGGGCTAGTCCCCATGCGAGTTGCTAGGGGCCTTCTCGAGATTCCTCTCCCGTCGATGCCGGGGCCTAAGACCTTGTGTGGAGTCGGGGCCGGAACCTGAGGAAGACTCTCCAGTGGTGACATGGATTTTGGGGTGCCTCTGTGTCTCCCCAGGGGAGTCAGGCCTCGTCTCGAGTGGGGGCATGCACGTGCGCTTCCATCCCGAGCTGCAGCAGTAGGGTCACGCTTCCTGTCACGTGGATCAAGGGATCTGTGGCTTTCCCTCGAGGCTTTCCCTCGAGGCTTTCCCACGAGGCTTTCCCACAGGGCTGTGCCAATGCCACCTTGGTGTGAGTCGATCCTCGGCGTGAAAGACGAGCCGGTGAAGGGAAAGAGGTTGCTCTGGAATGGACAGAGGCATCTGGTTGACTCTTGGAATGGTGGAACGACCCTGGAGTTCCTCTCGCCGTTCCTGTTGAGAGGGCCTCCTCTTGAGATGCGACGGGAACGCCGGGAATTCTTTCCCAACGAAGCAGGGAAAGGATCCCTCACCTCGAGCTACGAGGCGGAAACGGGGCTCCTCTGCATGTGGGCGGGACCCTCGTGTTTCCTCTCGAGTGTAGAAGGGTATGTCGGGGAACTTCTTGAGTTGCACCAAGGGTGTGAAGGACCCTTTTGACGTTCCAGAGGTGAGGTGTGATTAGCCCCGAGAAGCCTATGCGGAAATGGGCCTCATCTCGCCTGCAGGGGAGAACCTCCTGGATATTCTCGAGTTGCGGCAGGTCTTCTCGAGTTACGACGGGGACCTCAGGGACCCGCTCTGGTGGCCTCAGGAAGGGCCAGTCCCCATGCGAGTTGCTAGTGGCCCTCACGGGATTCCTCTCCCATCGATTCCGGTTCCTAACACATTGTGTGGAGTCGGGGCCGGAACCTGAGGATTCCTCTCCAGTGTTGACATGGATCTTGGGGTGCCTCTCAGTCTCCCCAGGGGAGTCAGGCCTCGTCTCGAGTGGGGGCATGCACGTGCGCTTCCCTCCCGAGCTGCAGCAGTAGGGTCACGCTTCCTGTCACGTGGATCAAGGGATCTGTGGCTTTCCCTCGAGGCTTTCCCTCGAGGCATTCCCACGAGGCTTTCCCAAAGGGCTGTGCCAAGTGCCACATTGGTGTGATTCGATCCTCTGCGGGAAAGACGAGCCGGTGAAGGGAAAAGAGGTTCCTCTGGAATGCACTGAGACATCTGGGGGACTCTTGGAATTGTGGTACGACCCAGGAGTTCCTCTCGCCGTTCCTGTTGAGAGGGCCTCCTCTTGAGATGCGACGGGAACGCCGGGAATTCTTTCCCGACGAAGCAGGGAAAGGATCCCACTCCTCGAGCTACGAGGCGGAAACGGGGCTCCTCTGGATGTGGGCGGGACCCTCGCGTTTCCTCTCGAGTGGAGACGGGTATGTCGGGGAACTTCTTGAGTTGCACCAATGGTGTGAAGGACCATTTCGACGTTCCAGAGGTGAGGTGTGATTAGCCCCGAGAAGCCTCTGCGGAAATGGGCCTCATCTCGCCTGCAGGGGAGAACCTCCTGGATATTCTCGAGTTGCGGCAGGTCTTCTCGAGTTACGACGCGGACCTCAGGGACCCGCTCTGGTGGCCTCATGAAGGGCCAGTCCCATGCGAGTTGCTAGGGGCCATCTCGCGATACCTCTCCCGTCGATGCCGGGACCTAAGACCTTGTGCGGAGTCGGGGCCGGAACCTGAGAATTCCTCTCCAGTGTTGACATGGATCTTGGGGTGCCTCTGAGTCTCCCCAGGGGAGTCAGGCCTCGTCTCGAGTGGGGGCATGCACGTGCGCTTCCCTCCCGAGCTGCAGCAGTAGGGTCACGCTTCCTGTCACGTGGATCAAGGGATCTGTGGCTTTCCCTCGAGGCTGTCCCTCGAGGCTTTCCCACGAGGCTTTCCCACAGGGCTGTGCCAAGTGCCACCTTGGTGTGAGTCGATCCTCGTTGTGAAAGACGAGCCGGTGAAAGGAAAAGAGGTTCCTCTGGAATGGACTGAGACATCTGGGGGATTCTTGGAATGGTGGCACGACCCTGGAGTTCCTCTCGCTGTTCCTGTTGAGAGGGCCTCCTCTTGAGATTCGACGGGAACGCCGGGAATTCTTTCCCGACAAAGCAGGGAAAGGATCCCTCACCTCGAGCTACGAAGCGGAAACGGGGCTCCTATGGATGTGGGCGGGACCCTCGTGTTTCCTCTCGAGTGGAGAAGGGTATGTCGCGGAACTTCTTGAGTTGCCCCAAGGGTGTGAAGGACCCTTTTGACGTTCCAGAGGTGAGGTGTGATTAGCCCAGAGAAGCCTCTGCGGAAATGGGCCTCATCTCGCCTGCAGGGGAGAACCTCCTGGATATTCTCGAGTTGCGGCAGGTCTTCTCGAGTTACGACGGGGACCTCAGGGACCCGCTCTGGTGGCCTCAGGAAGGGCTAGTCCCCATGCGAGTTGCTAGGGGCCATCTCGAGATTCCTCTCCCGTCGATGCCGGGGCCTAAGACCTTGTGTGGAGTCGGGGCCGGAACCTGAGGAAGACTCTCCAGTGGTGACATGGATTTTGGGGTGCCTCTGTGTCTCCCCAGGGGAGTCAGGCCTCGTCTCGAGTGGGGGCATGCACGTGCGCTTCCATCCCGAGCTGCAGCAGTAGGGTCACGCTTCCTGTCACGTGGATCAAGGGATCTGTGGCTTTCCCTCGAGGCTTTCCCTCGAGGCTTTCCCACGAGGCTTTCCCACAGGGCTGTGCCAAGTGCCACCTTGGTGTGAGTCTATCCTCGGCGTGAAAGACGAGCCGGTGAAGGGAAAGAGGTTGCTCTGGAATGGACAGAGGCATCTGGTTGACTCTTGGAATGGTGGAACGACCCTGGAGTTCCTCTCGCCGTTCCTGTTGAGAGGGCCTCCTCTTGAGATGCGACGGGAACGCCGGGAATTCTTTCCCAACGAAGCAGGGAAAGGATCCCTCACCTCGAGCTACGAGGCGGAAACGGGGCTCCTCTGCATTTGGGCGGGACCCTCGTGTTTCCTCTCGAGTGTAGAAGGGTATGTCGGGGAACTTCTTGAGTTGCACCAAGGGTGTTAAGGACCCTTTTGACGTTCCAGAGGTGAGGTGTGATTAGCCCCGAGAAGCCTCTGCGGAAATGGGCCTCATCTCGCCTGCAGGGGAGAACCTCCTGGATATTCTTGAGTTGCGGCAGGTCTTCTCGAGTTACGACGGGGACCTCAGGGACCCGCTCTGGTGGCCTCAGGAAGGGCCAGTCCCCATGCGAGTTGCTAGTGGCCCTCACGGGATTCCTCTCCCATCGATTCCGGTTCCTAACACATTGTGCGGAGTCGGGGCCGGAACCTGAGGATTCCTCTCCAGTGTTGACATGGATCTTGGGGTGCCTCTCAGTCTCCCCAGGGGAGTCAGGCCTCGTCTCGAGTGGGGGCATGCACGTGCGCTTCCATCCCGAGCTGCAGCAGTAGGGTCACGCTTCCTGTCACGTGGATCAAGGGATCTGTGGCTTTCCCTCGAGGCTTTCCCTCGAGGCTTTCCCACGAGGCTTTCCCACAGGGCTGTGCCAAGTGCCACCTTGGTGTGAGTCGATCCTCGGCGTGAAAGACGAGCCGGTGAAGGGAAAGAGGTTGCTCTGGAATGGACAGAGGCATCTGGTTGACTCTTGGAATGGTGGAACGACCCTGGAGTTCCTCTCGCCGTTCCTGTTGAGAGGGCCTCCTCTTGAGATGCGACGGGAACGCCGGGAATTCTTTCCCAACGAAGCAGGGAAAGGATCCCTCACCTCGAGCTACGAGGCGGAACCGGGGCTCCTATGGATGTGGACGGGACCCTCGTGTTTCCTCTCGAGTGGAGAAGGGTATGTCGGGGAACTTCTTGAGTTGCACCAATGGTGTGACGGAACCTTTCGACGTTCCAGAGGTGAGGTGTGATTAGCCCCGAGAAGCCTCTGCGGAAATGGGCCTCATCTCGCCTGCAGGGGAGAACCTCCTGGATATTCTCGAGTTGCGGCAGGTCTTCTCGAGTTACGACGGGGACCTCAGGGACCCGCTCTGGTGGCCTCAGCAAGGGCCAGTCCACATGCGAGTTGCTAGGGGCCATCTCGGGATTCCTCTCCCGTCGATGCCGGGGCCTAAGACCTTCTGTGGAGTCGGGGCCGGAACCTGCGCATTCCTCTCCAGTGTTGACATGGATCTTGGGGTGCATCTGAGTCTCCCCAGGGGAGTCAGGCCTCGTCTCGAGTGGGGTCATGCACGTGTGCTTCCCTCCCGAGCTGCAGCAGCAGGGTCACGCTTCCTGTCACGTGGATCAAGGGATCTGTGGCTTTCCCTCGAGGCTTTCCATCGAGGCTTTCCCAGGAGGCTTTCCCTCAGGGCTATGAGAAGTGCCACCTTTGTGTGAGTCGATCCTCGGTGTGAAAGACCAGCCAGTGAAGGGAAAAGAGGTCCCTCTGGAATGCACTGAGACATCTGGGGGACTCTTGGAATGGTGGCACGACCCTGGAGTTCCTCTCGCCGTTCCTGTTGAGAGGGCCTCCTCTTGAGATGCGACGGGAACGCCGGGAATTCTTTCCCGACGAAGCAGGGAAAGGATCCCTCACCTCGAGCTACGAGGCGGAAACGGGGCTCCTCTGGATGTGGGCGGGATCCTCGTGTTTCCACTCGAGTGGAGACGAGTATGTCGGGGAACTTCTTGAGTTGCACCAAGGGTGTGAAGGACCCTTTCGACGTTCCAGAGGTGAGGTGTGATTAGCCCCGAGAAGCCTCTGCGTAAATGGGCCTTATCTCGCCTGCAGGGGAGAACCTCCTGGATATTCTCGAGTTGCGGCAGGTCTTCTCGAGTATGACGGGGACCTCAGGGACCCGCTCTGTTGGCCTCAGGAAGGGCCAGTCCCCATGTGAGTTGCTAGGGGCCATCTCGGGATTCCTCTCCCGTCGATGCCGGGGCCTAAGACCTTGTGTGGAGTCGGGGCCGGAACCTGAGAATTCCTCTCCAGTGTTGACATGGATTTTGGGGTGCCTCTGAGTCTCCGCAGGGGAGTCAGGCCTCGTCTCGAGTGGGGGCATGCACGTGCGCTTTCCTCCCCAGCTGCAGCAGTAGGGTCACGCTTCCTGTCACGTGAATAAAGGGGTCTGTGGCTTTCCCTCGAAGCTTTCCCTCGAGGCATTCCCACGAGGCTTTCCCAAAGGGCTGTGCCAAGTCCCACCTTTGTGTGAGTCGATCCTCGGCGTGAAAGACGAGCCGGTGAAGGGAAAAGAGGTTCCTTTGGAATGGACTGAGACATCTGGTTGACTCTTGGAATGGTGGCACGACCCTGGAGTTCCTCTCGCCGTTCCTGTTGAGAGGGCCTCCTCTTGAGATGCGACGGGAACACCGGGAATTCTTTCCCGACGAAGCAGGGAAAGGATCCCTCACCTCGAGCTACGAGGCGGAAACGGGGCTCCTCTGGATGTGGGCGGGACCCTCGTGTTTCCTCTCGAGTGGAGACGGGTATGTCGGGGAACTTCTGGAGTAGCCCCAAGCGTGTGAAGTACCCTTTTGACGTTCCAGAGTTGAAGTGTGATTAGCCCCGAGAAGCCTCTGCGGAAATGGGCCTCATCTCGCCTGCAGGGGAGAACCTCCTGGATATTCTCGAGTTGCGGCAGGTCTTCTCGCGTTACGGCGCGGACCTCAGGGACCCGCTCTGGTGGCCTCAGGAAGGGCCAGTCCCCATGCGATTTGCTAGGGGCCATCTCGGGATTCCTCTCCCGTCGATGCCGGGGCCTAAGACCTTGTGTGGAGTCGGGGCCGGAACCTGAGGATTCCTCTCCAGTGTTGACATGGATTTTGGGGTGCCTCTGAGTCTCCGCAGGGGAGTCAGGCCTCGTCTCGAGTGGGGGCATGCACGTGTGCTTTCCTCCACAGCTGCAGCAGTAGGGTCACGCTTCCTGTCCCGTGGATAAAGGGATCTGTGGCTTTCCCTCGAGGCTTTCCCTCGAGGCTTTCCCACGAGGCTTTCCCACAGGGCTGTGCCAAGTGCCACCTTGGTGTGAGTCGATCCTCGGCGTGAAAGACGAGCCGGTAAAGGGAAAACAGGTTCCTCTGGAATGGACTGAGACATCTGGAGGACTCTTGGAATGGTGGCCCGACCCTGGAGATCCTCTCGCCGTTTCTGTTGAGAGGGCCTCCTCTTGAGATGCGACGGGAACGCCGGGAATTCTTTCCCGACGAAGCAGGGAAAGGATCCCTCACCTCGAGCTACGAGGGGGAAACGGGGCTCCTCTGGATGTGGCCGGTACCCTCGTGTTTCCTCTCGAGTGGAGACGGGTATGTCGGGGAACTTCTTGATTTGCACCAAGGGTGTGAAGGACCCTTTCGACGTTCCAGAGGTGAGGTGTGATTAGCCCCGAGAAGCCTCTTTGGAAATTGGCCTCATCGCGCCTGCAGGGGAGAACCTCCTGGATATTCTCGAGTTGCAGCAGGTCTTCTCGAGTTACGACGGCGACCTCAGGGACCCGCTCTGGTGGCCTCAGGAAGGGCCAGTCCCCATGCGATTTGCTAGTGGCCCTCACGGGATTCCTCTCCCATCGATTCTGGTGCCTAACACATTGGGTGGAGTCGGGGCCGGAACCTGAGGATTCCTCTCCAGTGTTGACATGGATCTTGGGGTGCCTCTCAGTCTCCCCAGGGGAGTCAGGCCTCGTCTCGAGTGGGGGCATGCACGTGCGCTTCCCTCCCGAGCTACAGAAGTAGGGTCACGCTTCCTGTCACGTGGATCAAGGGATCTGTGGCTTTCCCTCGAGGCTTTCCCTCGAGGCATTCCCAGGAGGCTTTCCCAAAGGGCTGTGCCAAGTGCCACCTTGGTGTGATTCGATCCTCTGCGTGAAAGACGAGCCGGTGAAGGGAAAAGAGGTTCCTCTGGAATGCACTGAGACATCTGGGGGACTCTTGGAATTGTGGTACGACCCTGGAGTTCCTCTCGCCGTTCCTGTTGAGAGGGCCTCCTCTTGAGATGCGACGGGAACGCCGGGAATTCTTTCCCGACGAAGAAGGGAAAGGATCCCTCTCCTCGAGCTACGAGGCGGAAACGGGGCTCCTCTGGATGTGGGCGCGACCCGCGCGTTTCCTCTCGAGTGGAGACGGGTATGTCGGGGAACTTCTTTAGTTGCACCAATGGTGTGAAGGACCCTTTCGACGTTCCAGAGGTGAGGTGTGATTAGCCCCGAGAAGCCTCTGCGGAAATGGGCCTCATCTCGCCTGCAGGGGAAAACCTCCTGGATATTCTCGAGTTGCGGCAGGTCTTCTCGAGTTACGACGCGGACCTCAGGGACCCGCTCTAGTGGCCTCATGAAGGGCTAGTCCCATGCGAGTTGCTAGGGGCCATCTCGCGATACCTCTCCCGTCGATGCCGGGGCCTAAGACCTTGTGCGGAGTCGGGGCCGGAACCTCAGGATTCCTCTCCAGTGTTGACATGGACTTTGGGGTGCCTCTGAGTCTCCCCAGGGGAGTCAGGCCTCGTCTCGAGTGGGGTCATGCACGTGTGCTTCCCTCCCGAGCTGCAGCAGTAGGGTCACGCTTCCTGTCACGTGGATCAAGGGATCTGTGGCTTTCCCTCGAGGCTTTCCATCGAGGCTTTCCCAGGAGGCTTTCCCACAGGGCTATGAGAAGTGCCACCTTGGTGTTAGTCGTTCCTCGGTGTGAAAGACGAGCCGGTGAAGGGAAAAGAGGTCCCTCTGGAATGCACTGAGACATCTGGGGGACTCTTGGAATGGTGGCACGACCCTGGAGTTCCTCTCGCCGTTCCTGTTGAGAGGGCCTCCTCTTGAGATGCGACGGGAACGCCGGGAATTCTTTCCCGACAAAGCAGGGAAAGGATACCTCACCTCGAGCTACGAGGCGGAAACGGGGCTCCTCTGGATGTGGGCGGGACCCTCGTGTTTCCTCTCGAGTGGAGACGGGTATGTCGGGGAACTTCTTGAGTTGCACCAAGGGTGTGAAGGACCCTTTCGACGTTCCAGAGGTGAGGTGTGATTAGCCCCGAGAAGCCTCTGCGGAAATGGGCCTTATCTCGCCAGCAGGGGAGAACCTCCTGGATATTCTCGAGTTGCGGCAGGTCTTCTCGAGTTATGACGGGGACCTCAGGGACCCGCTCTGTTGGCCTCAGGAAGGGCCAGTCCCCATGCGAGTTGCTAGGGGCCATCTCGGGATTCCTCTCCCGTCGATGCCGGGGCCTAAGACCTTGTGTGGAGTCGGGGCCAGAACCTGAGAATTCCTCTCCAGTGTTGACATGGATTTTGGGGTGCCTCTGAGTCTCCGCAGGGAGTCAGGCCTCGTCTCGAGTGGGGGCATGCACGTGCGCTTTCCTCCCCAGCTGCAGCAGTAGGGTCACGCTGTCACGTGGATAAAGGGGTCTGTGGCTTTCCCTCGAGGCTTTCCCTCGAGGCTTTCCCACGAGGCTTTCCCACAGGGCTGTCCCAAGTGCCACCTTGGTGTGAGTCGATCCTCGGCGTGAAAGACGAGCCGGTGAAGGGAAAAGAGGTTCCTCTGGAATGGACTGAGACCTCTGGGGGACTCTTGGAATGGTGGCACGACCCTGGAGTTCCTCTCGCCGTTCCTGTTGAGAGGGCCTCCTCTTGAGATGCGACGGGAACGCCGGGAATTCTTTCCCGACGAAGAAGGGAAAGGATCCCTCTCCTCGAGCTACGAGGCGGAAACGGGGCTCCTCTGGATGTGGGCGGGACCCTCGTGTTTCCTCTCGAGTGGAGACGGGTATGTCGGGGAACTTCTTGAGTTGCACCAATGGTGTGAAGGACCCTTTCGACGTTCCAGAGGTGAGGTGTGATTAGCCCCGAGAAGCCTCTGCGGAAATGGGCCTCATCTCGCCTGCAGGGGAGAACCTCCTGGATATTCTCGAGTTGCGGCAGGTCTTCTCGAGTTACGACGCGGACCTCAGGGACCCGCTCTGGTGGCCTCATGAAGGGCCAGTCCCATGCGAGTTGCTAGGGGCCATCTCGCGATACCTCTCCCGTCGATGCCGGGGCCTAAGACCTTGTGCGGAGTCGGGGCCGGAACCTCAGGATTCCTCTCCAGTGTTGACATGGATTTTGGGGTGCCTCTGAGTCTCCCCAGGGGAGTCAGGCCTCGTCTCGAGTGGGGTCATGCACGTGTGCTTCCCTCCCGAGCTGCAGCAGTAGGGTCACGTTTCCTGTCACGTGGATCAAGGGATCTGTGGCTTTACCTCGAGGATTTCCCTCGAGGCTTTCCCACGAGGCTTTCCCACAGGGCTATGAGAAGTGCCACCTTGGTGTGAGTCGATCCTCGGTGTGAAAGACGAGCCAGTGAAGGGAAAAGAGGTCCCTCTGGAATGCACTGAGACATCTGGGGGACTCTTGGAATGGTGGCAGGACCCTGGAGTTCCTCTCGCCGTTCCTGTTGAGAGGGCCTCCTCTTGAGATGCGACGGGAACGCCGGGAATTCTTTCCCGACGAAGCAGGGAAAGGATCCCTCACCTCGAGCTACGAGGCGGAAACGGGGCTCCTCTGGATGTGGGCGGGACCCTCGTGTTTCCTCTCGAGTGGAGACGAGTATGTCGGGGAACTTCTTGAGTTGCACCAAGGGTGAGAAGGACCCTTTCGACGTTCCAGAGGTGAGGTGTGATTAGCCCCGAGAAGCCTCTGCGGAAATGGGCCTTATCTCGCCTGCAGGGGAGAACTTCCTAGATATTCTCGAGTTGCGGCAGGTCTTCTCGAGTATGACGGGGACCTCAGGGACCCGTTCTGTTGGCCTCAGGAAGGGCCAGTCCCCATGCGAGTTGCTAGGGGCCATCTCGGGATTCCTCTCCCGTCGATGTCGGGGCCTAAGACCTTGTGTGGAGTCGGGGCCGGAACCTGAGAATTCCTCTCCAGTGTTCACATGGATTTTGGGGTGCCTCTGAGTCTCCGCAGGGGAGTCAGGCCTCGTCTCGAGTGGGGGCATGCACGTGCGCTTTCCTCCCCAGCTGCAGCAGTAGGGTCACGCTTCCTGTCACGTGGATAAAGTGGTCTGTGGCTTTCCCTCGAAGCTTTCCCTCGAGGCATTCCCACGAGGCTTTCCCAAAGTGCTGTGCCAAGTCCCACCTTGGTGTGAGTCGATCCTCGGCGTGAAAGACGAGCCGGTGAAGGGAAAAGAGGTTCCTCTGGAATGGACAGAGACATCTGGGGGACTTTTGGAATGGTGGCACGACCCTGGAGTTCCTCTCGCCGTTCCTGTTGAGAGGACCTCCTCTTGAGATGCGACGGGAACGCCCGGAATTCTTTCCCGACGATGCAGGGAAAGGATCCCTCACCTCGAGCTACGAGGCGGAAACGGGGCTCCTCTGGATGTGGGCGGGACCCTCGTGTTTCCTCTCGAGTGGAGACGGGTATGTCGGGGAACTTCTTGAGTTGTACCAAGGGTGGGAAGGAACCTTTCGACTTTCCAGAGGTGAGGTGTGATTAGCCCCGAGAAGCCTCTGCGGAAATTGGCCTCATCTCGGCTGCAGGGGAGAACCTCCTGGATATTCTCGAGTTGCGGCAGGTCTTCTCGAGTTACGACGGGGACCTCAGGGACCCGCTCTGGTGGCCTCAGGAAGGGCCAGTCCCCATGCGAGTTGCTAGGGGCCAACTCGGGATTCCTCTCCCATCGATCCCGGGGCCTAAGACCTTGTGTGGAGTCGGGGCCGGAACCTGAGGATTCCTCTCCAGTGTTGACATGGATCTTGGGGTGCCTCTCAGTCTCCCCAGGGGAGTCAGGCCTCGTCTCGAGTGGGGGTATGCACGTGCGATTCCCTTCCGAGCTGCAGCAGTAGGGTCACGCTTCCTGTTACGTAGATAAAGGGATCTGTGGCTTTCCCTCGAGGCTTTCCCTCGAGGCTTTCCCACGAGGCTTTCCCACAGGGCTGTGCCAAGTGCCACCTTGGTGTGAGTCGATCCTCGGCGTGAAAGACGAGCCGGTGAAGGAAAAAGACGTTCCTCTGGAATGTATTGAGACATCTGGGGGACTCTTGGAATGGTGGCACGACCCTGGAGTTCCTCTCGCCGTTCCTGTTGAGAGGGCCTCCTCTTGAGATGCGACGGGAACGCCCGGAATTCTTTCCCGACGAAGCAGGGAAAGGATCCCTCACCTCGAGCTACGAGGCGGAAACGGGGCTCCTCTGGATGTGGGCGGGACCCTCGTGTTTCCTCTCGAGTGGAGACGGATATGTCGGGGAACTTCTTGATTTGCACCAATGGTGTGACGGAACCTTTCGACGTTCCAGAGGTGAGGTGTGATTAGCCCCGAGAAGCCTCTGCGGAAATGGGCCTCATCTCGCCTGCAGGGGAGAACCTCCTGGATATTCTCGAGTTGCGGCAGGTCTTCTCGAGTTACGACGGGGACCTCAGGGACCCGCTCTGGTGGCCTCAGCAAGGGCCAGTCCACATGCGAGTTGCTAGGGGCCATCTCGGGATTCCTCTCCCGTCGATGCCGGGGCCTAAGACCTTCTGTGGAGTCGGGGCCGGAACCTGCGCATTCCTCTCCAGTGTTGACATGGATCTTGGGGTGCATCTGAGTCTCCCCAGGGGAGTCAGGCCTCGTCTCGAGTGGGGTCATGCACGTGTGCTTCCCTCCCGAGCTGCAGCAGTAGGGTCACGCTTCCTGTCACGTGGATCAAGGGATCTGTGGCTTTCCCTCGAGGCTTTCCATCGAGGCTTTCCCAGGAGGCTTTCCCTCAGGGCTATGAGAAGTGCCACCTTTGTGTGAGTCGATCCTCGGTGTGAAAGACCAGCCGGTGAAGGGAAAAGAGGTCCCTCTGGAATGCACTGAGACATCTGGGGGACTCTTGGAATGGTGGCACGACCCTGGAGTTCCTCTCGCCGTTCCTTTGAGAGGGCCTCCTCTTGAGATGCGACGGGAACGCCGGGAATTCTTTCCCGACGAAGCAGGGAAAGGATCCCTCACCTCGAGCTACGAGGCGGAAACGGGGCTCCTCTAGATGTGGGCAGGACCCTCGTGTTTCCTCTCGAGTGGAGACGAGTATGTCGGGGAACTTCTTGAGTTGCACCAAGGGTGTGAAGGACCCTTTCGACGTTCCAGAGGTGAGGTGTGATTAGCCCCGAGAAGCCTCTGCGGAAATGGTCCTCATCTCGCCTGCAGGGGAGAACCTCCTGGATATTCTCGAGTTGCGGCAGGTCTTCTCGAGTTACGATGGGGACCTCAGGGACCCGCTCTGGTGGCCTCAGGAAGGGCCAGTCCCATGCGAGTTGCTCGGGGCCATCTCGCAATTCCTCTCCCGTCGATGCCGGGGCCTAAGACCTTCTGCGGAGTCGGGGCCGGAACCTCAGGATTCCTCTCCAGTGTTGACATGGATTTTGGGGTGCCTCTGAGTCTCCCCAGGGGAGTCAGGCCTCGTCTCGAGTGGGGGCATGCACGTGTGCTTCCCTCCCGAGCTGCAGCAGTAGGGTCACGCTTCCTGTCACGTGGATCAAGGGATCTGTGGCTTTCCCTCGAGGCTGTCCCTCGAGGCTTTCCCACGAGGCTTTCCCACAGGGCTGTGCCAAGTGCCACCTTGGTGTGAGTCGATCCTCGTTGTGAAAGACGAGCCGGTGAAAGGAAAAGAGGTTCCTCTGGAATGGACTGAGACATCTGGGGGATTCTTGGAATGGTGGCACGACCCTGGAGTTCCTCTCGCTGTTCCTGTTGAGAGGGCCTCCTCTTGAGATTCGACGGGAACGCCGGGAATTCTTTCCCGACAAAGCAGGGAAAGGATCCCTCACCTCGAGCTACGAAGCGGAAACGGGGCTCCTATGGATGTGGGTGGGACCCTCGTGTTTCCTCTCGAGTGGAGAAGGGTATGTCGCGGAAATTCTTGAGTTGCCCCAAGGGTGTGAAGGACCCTTTTGACGTTCCAGAGGTGGGTGTGATTAGCCCAGAGAAGCCTCTGCGGAAATGGGCCTCATCTCGCCTGCAGGGGAGAACCTCCTGGATATTCTCGAGTTGCGGCAGGTCTTCTCGAGTTACGATGGGGACCTCAGGGACCCGCTCTGGTGGCCTCAGGAAGGGCTAGTCCCCATGCGAGTTGCTAGGGGCCATCTCGAGATTCCTCTCCCGTCGATGCCGGGGCCTAAGACCTTGTGTGGAGTCGGGGCCGGAACCTGAGGAAGACTCTCCAGTGGTGACATGGATTTTGGGGTGCCTCTGTGTCTCCCCAGGGGAGTCAGGCCTCGTCTCGAGTGGGGGCATGCACGTGCGCTTCCATCCCGAGCTGCAGCAGTAGGGTCACGCTTCCTGTCACGTGGATCAAGGGATCTGTGGCTTTCCCTCGAGGCTTTCCCTCGAGGCTTTCCCACGAGGCTTTCCCACAGGGCTGTGCCAAGTGCCACCTTGGTGTGAGTCGATCCTCGGCGTGAAAGACGAGCCGGTGAAGGGAAAGAGGTTGCTCTGGAATGGACAGAGGCATCTGGTTTACTCTTGGAATGGTGGAACGACCCTGGAGTTCCTCTCGCCGTTCCTGTTGAGAGGGCCTCCTCTTGAGATGCGACGGGAACGCCGGGAATTCTTTCCCAACGAAGCAGGGAAAGGATCCCTCACCTCGAGCTACGAGGCGGAAACGGGGCTCCTCTGCATGTGGGCGGGACCCTCGTGTTTCCTCTCGAGTGGAGAAGGGTATGTCGGGGAACTTCTTGAGTTGCACCAAGGGTGTGAAGGACCCTTTTGACGTTCCAGAGGTGAGGTGTGATTAGCCCCGAGAAGCCTCTGCGGAAATGGGCCTCATCTCGCCTGCAGGGGAGAACCTCCTGGATATTCTCGAGTTGCGGCAGGTCTTCTCGAGTTACGACGGGGACCTCAGGGACCCGCTCTGGTGGCCTCAGGAAGGGCCAGTCCCCATGCGAGTTGCTAGTGGCCCTCACGGGATTCCTCTCCCATCGATTCCGGTTCCTAACACATTGTGTGGAGTCGGGGCCGGAACCTGAGGATTCCTCTCCAGTGTTGACATGGATCTTGGGGTGCCTCTCAGTCTCCCCAGGGGAGTCAGGCCTCGTCTCGAGTGGGGGCATGCACGTGCGCTTCCCTCCCGAGCTGCAGCAGTAGGGTCACGCTTCCTGTCACGTGGATCAAGGGATCTGTGGCTTTCCCTCGAGGCTTTCCCTCGAGGCATTCCCACGAGGCTTTCCCAAAGGGCTGTGCCAAGTGCCACCTTGGTGTGATTCGATCCTCTGCGTGAAAGACGAGCCGGTGAAGGGAAAAGAGGTTCCTCTGGAATGCACTGAGACATCTGGGGGACTCTTGGAATTGTGGTACGACCCAGGAGTTCCTCTCGCCGTTCCTGTTGAGAGGGCCTCCTCTTGAGATGCGACGGGAACGCCGGGAATTCTTTCCCGACGAAGCAGGGAAAGGATCCCACTCCTCGAGCTACGAGGCGGAAACGGGGCTCCTCTGGATGTGGGCGGGACCCTCGCGTTTCCTCTCGAGTGGAGACGGGTATGTCGGGGAACTTCTTGAGTTGCACCAATGGTGTGAAGGACCATTTCGACGTTCCAGAGGTGAGGTGTGATTAGCCCCGAGAAGCCTCTGCGGAAATGGGCCTCATCTCGCCTGCAGGGGAGAACCTCCTGGATATTCTCGAGTTGCGGCAGGTCTTCTCGAGTTACGACGCGGACCTCAGGGACCCGCTCTGGTGGCCTCATGAAGGGCCAGTCGCATGCGAGTTGCTAGGGGCCATCTCGCGATACCTCTCCCGTCGATGCCGGGGCCTAAGACCTTGTGCGTAGTCGGGGCCGGAACCTGAGAATTCCTCTCCAGTGTTGACATGGATCTTGGGGTGCCTCTGAGTCTCCCCAGGGGAGTCAGGCCTCGTCTCGAGTGGGGGCATGCACGTGCGCTTCCCTCCCGAGCTGCAGCAGTAGGGTCACGCTTCCTGTCACGTGGATCAAGGGATCTGTGGCTTTCCCTCGAGGCTGTCCCTCGAGGCTTTCCCACGAGGCTTTCCCACAGGGCTGTGCCAAGTGCCACCTTGGTGTGAGTCGATCCTCGTTGTGAAAGACGAGCCGGTGAAAGGAAAAGAGGTTCATCTGGAATGGACTGAGACATCTGGGGGATTCTTGGAATGGTGGCACGACCCTGGAGTTCCTCTCCCTGTTCCTGTTGAGAGGGCCTCCTCTTGAGATGCGACGGGAACGCCGGGAATTCCTTCCCGACGAAGCAGGGAAAGGATCCCTCACCTCGAGCTACGAGGAGGAAACGGGGCTCCTCTGGATGTGGGCGGGACCCTCGTGTTTCCTCTCGAGTGGAGACGGGTATGTCGGGGAACTTCTTGAGTTGCACCAAGGGTGTGAAGGACCCTATCGACGTTCCAGAGGTGAGGTGTGATTAGCCCCGAGAAGCCTCTGCGGAAATGGGCCTCATCTCGCCTGCAGGGGAGAACCTCCTGGATATTCTCGAGTTGTGGCAGGTCTTCTCGAGTTACGACAGGGACCTCAGGGAACCGCTCTGGTGGCCTCAGGAAGGGCCAATCCCCATGCGAGTTGCTAGGGGCCATCTCGAGACTCCTCTCCCGTCGATGCCGGGGCCTAAGACCTTGTGTGGAGTCGGGGCCAGAACCTGAGGATTCCTCTCCAGTGTTGACATGGATTTTGGGGTGCCTCTGAGTCTCCCCAGGGGAGTCAGGATTCGTCTCGACTGGGGGCATGCACGTGGGCTTCCCTCCCGAGCTGCAGCAGTAGGGTCACACTTCCTGTCACGTGGATCAAGGGATCTGTGGCTTTCCCTCGAGGCTTTCTCTCGAGGCTTTCCCCCGAGGCTTTCCCACAGGGCTGTGCCAAGTGCCACCTTGGTGTGAGTCGATCCTCGGCGTGAAAGACGAGCCGGTGAAGGGAAAAGAGGTTCCTCTGGAATGCACTGAGACATCTGGGGGACTCTTGCAATGGTGGCACGACCCTGGAGTTCCTCTCGCCGTTCCTGTTGAGAGGGCCTCCTCTTGAGATGCGACCGGAACGCCGGGAATTCTTTCTCGACGAAGCAGGTAAAGGATCCCTCACCTCGAGCCACGAGGCGGAAACGGGGCTCCTCTGGATGTGGGCGGGACCCTCGTGTTTCCTCTCGAGTGGAGAAGGGTATGTCGGGGAACTTCTGGAGTAGCCCCAAGCGTGTGAAGTACCCTTTTGACGTTCCAGAGTTGAAGTGTGATTAGCCCCGAGAAGCCTCTGCGGAAATGGGCCTCATCTCGCCTGCAGGGGAGAACCTCCTGGATATTCTCGAGTTGCGGCAGGTCTTCTCGCGTTACGGCGGGGACCTCAGGGACCCGCTCTGGTGGCCTCAGGAAGGGCCAGTCCCCATGCGATTTGCTAGGGGCCATCTCGGGATTCCTCTCCCGTCGATGCCGGGGCCTAAGACCTTGTGTGGAGTCGGGGCCGGAACCTGAGGATTCCTCTCCAGTGTTGACATGGATTTTGGGGTGCCTCTGAGTCTCCGCAGGGGAGTCAGGCCTCGTCTCGAGTGGGGGCATGCACGTGCGCTTTCCTCCACAGCTGCAGCAGTAGGGTCACGCTTCCTGTCACGTGGATAAAGGGATATGTGGCTTTCCCTCGAGGCTTTCCCTCGAGGCTTTCCCACGAGGCTTTCCCACAGGGCTGTGCCAAGTGCCACCTTGGTGTGAGTCGATCCTCGGCGTGAAAGACGAGCCGGTGAAGGGAAAAGAGGTTCCTCTGGAATGCACTGAGACATCTGGGGGACTCTTGGAATTGTGGTACGGCCCTGGAGTTCCTCTCGCCGTTCCTGTTGAGAGGGCCTCCTCTTGAGATGCGACGGGAACGCCGGGAATTCTTTCCCGACGAAGCAGGGAAAGGATACCTCACCTCGAGCTACGAGGCGGAAACGGGGCTCCTCTGGATGTGGGCGGGACCCTCGTGTTTCCTCTCGAGTGGAGACGGGTATGTCGGGGAACTTCTTGAGTTGCACCAAGGGTGTGAAGGAACCTTTCGACGTTCCAGAGGTGAGGTGTGATTAGCCCCAAGAAGCCTCTGGGGAAATGGGCCTCATCTCGCCTGCAGGGGAGAACCTCCTGGATATTCTCGAGTTGCGGCAGGTCTTCTCGAGTTACTACGGGGACCTCAGGGACGCGCTCTGGTGGCCTCAGGCAGGGCCAGTCCCCATGCGAGTTGCTAGGGGCCATCTCGGGATTCCTCTCCCGTCGATGCCGGGGCCTAAGGCCTTGTGTGGAGTCGGGCCCGGAACCTGAGCATTCCTCTCCAGGGTTGACATGGATTTTGGGGTGCCTCTGAGTCTCCCCAGGGGAGTCAGGCCTCGTCTCGAGTGGGGTCATGCACGTGTGCTTCCCTCCCGAGCTGCAGCAGTAGGGTCACGTTTCCTGTCACCTGGATCAAGGGATCTGTGGCTTTGCCTCGAGGATTTCCCTCGAGGCTTTCCCACGAGGCTTTCCCACAGGGCTATGAGAAGTGCCACCTTGGTGTGAGTCGATCCTCGGTGTGAAAGACGAGCCAGTGAAGGGAAAAGAGGTCCCTCTGGAATGCACTGAGACATCTGGGGGACTCTTGGAATGGTGGCAGGACCCTGGAGTTCCTCTCGCCGTTCCTGTTGAGAGGGCCTCCTCTTGAGATGCGACGGGAACGCCGGGAATTCTTTCCCGACGAAGCAGGGAAAGGATCCCTCACCTCGAGCTACGAGGCGGAAACGGGGCTCCTCTGGATGTGGGCGGGACCCTCGTGTTTCCTCTCGAGTGGAGACGAGTATGTCGGGGAACTTCTTGAGTTGCACCAAGGGTGAGAAGGACCCTTTCGACGTTCCAGAGGTGAGGTGTGATTAGCCCCGAGAAGCCTCTGCGGAAATGGGCCTTATCTCGCCTGCAGGGGAGAACTTCCTAGATATTCTCGAGTTGCGGCAGGTCTTCTCGAGTATGACGGGGACCTCAGGGACCCGTTCTGTTGGCCTCAGGAAGGGCCAGTCCCCATGCGAGTTGCTAGGGGCCATCTCGGGATTCCTCTCCCGTCGATGCCGGGGCCTAAGACCTTGTGTGGAGTCGGGGCCGGAACCTGAGAATTCCTCTCCAGTGTTCACATGGATTTTGGGGTGCCTCTGAGTCTCCGCAGGGGAGTCAGGCCTCGTCTCGAGTGGGGGCATGCACGTGCGCTTTCCTCCCCAGCTGCAGCAGTAGGGTCACGCTTCCTGTCACGTGGATAAAGTGGTCTGTGGCTTTCCCTCGAAGCTTTCCCTCGAGGCATTCCCACGAGGCTTTCCCAAAGTGCTGTGCCAAGTCCCACCTTGGTGTGAGTCGATCCTCGGCGTGAAAGACGAGCCGGTGAAGGGAAAAGAGGTTCCTCTGTAATGGACTGAGACATCTGGTTGACTGTTGGAATGGTGGCACGACCCTGGAGTTCCTCTCGTCGTTCCTGTTGAGAGGGCCTCCTCTTGAGATGCGACGGGAACACCGGGAATTCTTTCCCGACGAAGCAGGGAAAGGATCCCTCACCTCGAGCTATTAGGCGGAAACGGGGCTCCTCTGGATGTGGGCGGGACCCTCGTGTTTCCTTTCGAGTGGAGACGGGTATGTCGGGGAACTTCTTGAGTTGCACCAAGGGTGTGAAGGACCCTTTCGACGTTTCAGAGGTGAGGTGTGATTAGCCCCGAGAAGCCTCTGCTTAAATGGGCCTCATCTCGCCTGCAGGGGAGAACCTCCTGGATATTCTCGAGTTGCGGCAGGTCTTCTCGAGTTACGACGGGGACCTCAGGGACCCGCTCTGGTGGCCTCAGGAAGGGCCACTCCCCATGCGAGTTGCTAGGGGTCATCTCGGGATTCCTCTCCCGTCGATGCCGGGGCCTAAGACCTTGTGTGGAGTCGGGGCCGGAACCTGAGGATTCCTCTCCAGTGTTGACATGGATTTTGGGGTGCCTCTTAGTTTCCCCAGCGGAGTCAGGTCTCGTCTCGTGTGGGGACTATTCACGTGTGCTTCCCTTCCGAGCTGCAGCAGCAGGGTCACGCTTCCTGTAACGTGGATCAAGGGATCTGTGGCTTTCCCTCGAGGATTTCCCTCGAGGCTTTCCCAGGAGGCTTTCCCACAGGGCTGTGCCAAGTGCCACCTTGGTGTGAGTCGATCCTCGGCGTGAAAGACGAGCCGCTGAAGGGAAAAGAGGTTCCTCTGGAATGGACAGAGACATCTGGGGGACTTTTGGAATGGTGGCACGACCCTGGAGTTCCTCTCGCCGTTCCTGTTGAGAGGACCTCCTCTTGAGATGCGACGGGAACGCCCGGAATTCTTTCCCGACGATGCAGGGAAAGGATCCCTCACCTCGAGCTACGAGGCGGAAACGGGGCTCCTCTGGATGTGGGTGGGACCCTCGTGTTTCCTCTCGAGTGGAGACGGGTATGTCGGGGAACTTCTTGAGTTGTACCAAGGGTGGGAAGGAACCTTTCGACTTTCCAGAGGTGAGGTGTGATTAGCCCCGAGAAGCCTCTGCGGAAATTGGCCTCATCTCGGCTGCAGGGGAGAACCTCCTGGATATTCTCGAGTTGCGGCAGGTCTTCTCGAGTTAAGACGGGGACCTCAGGGACCCGCTCTGGTGGCCTCAGGAAGGGCCAGTCCCCATGCGAGTTGCTAGGGGCCATCTCGGGATTCCTCTCCCATCGATCCCGGGGCCTAAGACCTTGTGTGGAGTCGGGGCCGGAACCTGAGGATTCCTCTCCAGTGTTGACATGGATCTTGGGGTGCCTCTCAGTCTCCCCAGGGGAGTCAGGCCTCGTCTCGAGTGGGGGTATGCACGTGCGATTCCCTTCCGAGCTGCAGCAGTAGGGTCACGCTTCCTGTTACGTAGATAAAGGGATCTGTGGCTTTCCCTCGAGGCTTTCCCTCGAGGCTTTCCCACGAGGCTTTCCCACAGGGCTGTGCCAAGTGCCACCTTGGTGTGAGTCGATCCTCGGCGTGAAAGACGAGCCGGTGAAGGAAAAAGACGTTCCTCTGGAATGTATTGAGACATCTGGGGGACTCTTGGAATGGTGGCACGACCCTGGAGTTCCTCTCGCCGTTCCTGTTGAGAGGGCCTCCTCTTGAGATGCGACGGGAACGCCCGGAATTCTTTCCCGACGAAGCAGGGAAAGGATCCCTCACCTCGAGCTACGAGGCGGAAACGGGGCACCTCTGGATGTGGGCGGGACCCTCGTGTTTCCTCTCGAGTGGAGACGGATATGTCGGGGAACTTCTTGATTTGCACCAAGGGTGTGAAGGACCCTTTCGACGTTCCAGAGGTGAGGTGTGAATAGCCCCGAGAAGCCTCTGCGGAAATGGGCCTCATCTTGCCTGCAGGGGAGAACCTCCTGGATATTCTCGAGTTGCGGCAGGTCTTCTCGAGTTACGACGGGGACCTCAGGGACCCGCTCTGGTGGCCTCAGGAAGGGCCACTCCCCACGCGAGTTGCTAGGGGCCATCTCGGGATTCCTCTCCCGTCGATGCCGGGGCCTAAGACCTTGTGTGGAGTCGGGGCCGGAACCTGAGGATTCCTCTCCAGTGTTGACATGGATTTTGGGGTGCCTCTTAGTTTCCCCAGGGGAGTCAGGTCTCGTCTCCTGTGGGGACTATTCACGTGCGCTTCCCTTCCGAGCTGCAGAAGCAGGGTCACGCTTCCTGTAACGTGGATCAAGGGATCTGTGGCTTTCCCTCGAGGATTTCCCTCGAGGCTTTCCCACGAGGCTTTCCCACAGGGCTGTGCCAAGTGCCACCTTGGTGTGAGTCGATCCTCGGCGTGAAAGACGAGCCGGTGAAGGGAAAAGAGGTTCCTCTGGAATGGACAGAGACATCTGGGGGACTTTTGGAATGGTGGCACGACCCTGGAGTTCCTCTCGCCGTTCCTGTTCAGAGGACCTCCTCTTGAGATGCGACGGGAACGCTCGGAATTCTTTCCCGACGAAGCAGGGAAAGGATCCCTCACCTCGAGCTATGAGGCGGAAACGGGGCTCCTCTGGATGTGGGCGGGACCCTCGTGTTTCCTCTCGAGTGGAGACGGGTATGTCGGGGAACTTCTTGAGTTGTACCAAGGGTGGGAAGGAACCTTTCGACGTTCCAGAGGTGATGTGTGATTAGCCCCGAGAACCCTCTGCGGAAATGGGCCTCATCTCGGCTGCAGGGGAGAACCTCCTGGATATTCTCGAGTTGCGGCAGGTCTTCTCGAGTTACGACGGGGACCTCAGGGACCCGCTCTGGTGGCCTCAGGAAGGGCCAGTCCCCATGCGAGTTGCTAGGGGCCATCTCGGGATTCCTCTCCCATCGATGCCGGGGCCTAAGACCTTGTGTGGAGTCGGGGCCGGAACCTGAGGATTCCTCTCCAATGTTGACATGGATCTTGGGGTGCCTCTCAGTCTCCCCAGGGGAGTCAGGCCTCGTCTCGAGTGGGGGCATGCACGTGCGATTCCCTCCCGAGTTGCAGCAGTAGGGTCACGCTTCCTGTCACGTGTATCAAAGGATCTGTGGCTTTCTCTCGTGGATTTCCCTCGTGGCTTTTCCACGAGGCTTTCCCACAGGCCTGTGCCAAGTTCCACCTTGGTGTGAGTCGATCCTCGGCGTGAAAGACGAGCCGGTGAAGGGAAAAGAGGTTCCTCTGGAATGGACAGAGACATCTGGGGGACTTTTGGAATGGTGGTACGACCCTGGAGCTCCTCTCGCCGTTCCTGTTGAGAGAACCTCCTCTTGAGATGCGACGGGAACGCCCGGAATTCTTTCCCGACGAAGCAGGGAAAGGATCCCTCACCTCGAGCTACGAGGCGGAAACGGGGATCCTCTGGATGTGGGCGGGACCCTCGTGTTTCCTCTCGAGTGGAGACGGGTATGTCAGGGTACTTCTCGAGTTGCACCAAGGGAGTGAAGGACCCTTTCGACGTTCCGGAGGTGAGGTGTGATTAGCCCCGAGAAACCTCTGCGGAAATGGCCTCATCTCGCCTGCAGGGGAGAACCTCCTGGATATTCTCGAGTTGCGGCAGGTCTTCTCGAGTTACGACGGGGACCTCAGGGACCCGCTCTGGTGGCCTCAGGCAGGGCCAGTCCCCATGCGAGTTGCTAGGGGCCATCTCGGGATTCCTCTCCCATCGATCCCGGGACCTAAGACCTTGTGTGGAGTCGGGGCCGGAACCTGAGGATTCCTCTCCAGTGTTGACATGGATCTTGGGGTGCCTCTCAGTCTCCCCAGGGGAGTCAGGCCTCGTCTCGAGTGGGGGCATGCACGTGCGCTTCCCTCCCGAGCTGCAGCAGTAGGGTCACGCTTCCTGTCACGTGGATAAAGGGGTCTGTGGCTTTCCCTCGAAGCTTTCCCTCGAGGCATTCCCACGAGGCTTTCCCAAAGGGCTGTGCCAAGTGCCACCTTGGTGTGAGTCGATCCTCGGCGTGAAAGACGAGCCGGTGAAGGGAAAAGAGGTTTCTCTGGAATGGACTGAGACATCTGGTTGACTTGGAATGGTGGCACGACCCTGGAGTTCCTCTCGCCGTTCCTGTTGAGAGGGCCTCCTCTTGAGATGCGACGGGAACACCGGGAATTCTTTCCCGACGAAGCAGGGAAAGGATCCCTCACCTCGAGCTACGAGGCGGAAACGGGGCTCCTCTGGATGTGGGCGGGACCCTCGTGTTTCCTCTCGAGTGGAGACGGGTATGTCGGGGAACTTCTTGAGTTGCACCAAGGGTGTGAAGGACCCTTTCGACGTTCCAGAGGTGAGGTGTGATTAGCCCCGAGAAGCCTCTGCGGAAATGGGCCTCATCTCGCCTGCAGGGGAGAACCTCCTGTATATTCTCGAGTTGCGGCAGGTCTTCTCGAGTTACGACGGGGACCTCAGGGACCCGCTCTGGTGGCCTCAGGAAGGGCCAGTCCACATGCGAGTTGCTAGGGGCCATCTCGCGATACCTCTCCCGTCGATGCCGGGGCTTAAGACCTTGTGTGAAGTCGGGGCCGGAACCTGAGAATTCCTCTCCAGTGTTGACATGGATCTTGGGGTGCCTCTGAGTCTCCCCAGGGGAGTCAGGCCTCGTCTCGAGTGGGGGCATGCACGTGCTCTTCCCTCCCGAGCTGCAGCAGTAGGGTCACGCTTCCTGTCACGTGGATCAAGGGATCTGTGGCTTTCCCTCGAGGCTTTCCCTCGAGGCTTTCCCACGAGGCTTTCCCACAGGGCTGTCCCAAGTGACACCTTGGTGTGAGTCGATCCTCGGCGTGAAAGACGAGCCGGTGAACGGAAAAGAGGTTCCTCTGGAATGGACTGAGACATCTGTGGGACTCTTGGAATGGTGGCACGACCCTGGAGTTCCTCTCGCCGTTCCTGTTGAGAGGGCCTCCTCTTGAGATGCGACGGGAACGCCGGGAATTCTTTCCCGACGAAGCAGGGAAAGGATCCCTCACCTAGAGCCACGAGGCGGAAACGGGGCTCCTCTGGATGTGGGCGGGACCCTCGTGTTTCCTCTCGAGTGGAGACGGGTATGTCGGGGAACTTCTTGAGTTGCAGCAATGGTGTGAAGGACCCTTTCGACGTTCCATAGGTGAGGTGTGATTAGCCCCGAGAAGCCTCTGCGGAAATGGGCCTCATCTCGCCTGCAGGGGAGAACCTCCTGGATATTCTCGAGTTGCGGCAGGTCTTCTCGAGTTACGACGCGGACCTCAGGGACCCGCTCTGGTGGCCTCATGAAGGGCCAGTCCCATGCGAGTTGCTAGGGGCCATCTCGCGATACCTCTCCCATCGATGCCAGGGCCTAAGACCTTGTGCGGAGTCGGGGCCGGAACCTCAGGATTCCTCTCCAGTGTTGACATGGATTTTGGGGTGCCTCTGAGTCTCCCCAGGGGAGTCAGGCCTCGTCTCGAGTGGGGTCATGCACGTGTGCTTCTCTCCCGAGCTGCAGCACTAGGGTCACGTTTCCTGTCACGTGGATCAAGGGATCTGTGGCTTTCCCTCGAGGCTTTCCCTCGAGGCTTTCCCACGAGGCTTTCCCACAGGGCTATGAGAAGTGCCACCTTGGTGTGAGTCGATCCTCGGTGTGAAAGACGAGCCGGTGAAGGGAAAAGAGGTCCCTCTGAAATGCACTGAGACATCTGGGGGACTCTTGGAATGGTGGCACGACCCTGGAGTTCCTCTCGCCGTTCCTGTTGAGAGGGCCTCCTCTTGAGATGCGACGGGAACGCCGGGAATTCTTTCCCGACAAACCAGGGAAAGGATCCCTCACCTCGAGCTACGAGGCGGAAACGGGGCTCCTCTGGATGTGGGCGGGACCCTTGTGTTTCCTCTCGAGTGGAGACGAGGATGTCGGGGAACTTCTTGAGTTGCACCAAGGGTGTGAAGGACCCTTTCGACGTTCCAGAGGTGAGGTGTGATTAGCCCCGAGAAGCCTCTGCGGAAATGGGCCTCATCTCGCCTGCAGGGGAGAACCGCCTGGATATTCTCGAGTTGCGGCAGGTCTTCTCGAGTTATGACGGGGACCTCAGGGACCCGCTCTGTTGGCCTCAGGAAGGGCCAGTCCCCATGTGAGTTGCTAGGGGCCATCTCGGGATTCCTCTCCCGTCGATGCCGGGGCCTAAGACCTTGTGTGGAGTCGGGGCCGGAACCTGAGAATTCCTCTCCAGTGTTGACATGGATTTTGGGGTGCCTCTGAGTCTCCCCAGGGGAGTCAGGCCTCGTCTCGAGTGGGGGCATGCACGTGCGCTTTCCTCCCCAGCTGCAGCAGTAGGGTCACGCTTCCTGTCACGTGGATAAAGGGATCTGTGGCTTTCCCTCGAAGCTTTCCCTCGAGGCATTCCCACGAGGCTTTCCCACAGGCCTGTGCCAAGTGCTACCTTGGTGTGAGTCGATCCTCGGCGTGAAAGACGAGCCGGTGAAGGGAAAAGAGGTTCCTCTGGAATGGACAGAGACATCTGGGGGACTTTTGGAATGGTGGCACGACCCTGGAGCTCCTCTCGCCGTTCCTGTTGAGAGGACCTCCTCTTGAGATGCGACGGGAACGCCGGGAATTCTTTCCCGACGAAGCAGGGAAAGGATCCCTCACCTCGAGCTACGAGGCGGAAACGGGGCTCCTCTGGATGTGGGCGGGACCCTCGTGTTTCCTCTCGAGTGGAGACGGGTATGTCAGGGAACTTCTCGAGTTGCACCAAGGGAGTGAAGGACCCTTTCGACGTTCCGGAGGTGAGGTGTGATTAGCCCCGAGAAACCTCTGCGGAAATGGGCCTCATCTCGCCTGCAGGGGAGAACCTCCTGGATATTCTCGAGTTGCGGCAGTTCTTCTCGAGTTACGACGGAGACCTCAGGGACCCGCTCTGGTGGCCTCAGGAAGGGCCAGTCCCCATGCGAGTTGCTAGGGGCCATCTCGAGATTCCTCTCCCGTCGATGCCGGAGCCTAAGACCTTGTGTGGAGTCGGGGCCAGAACCTGAGGATTCCTCTCCAGTGTTGACATGGATTTTGGGGTGCCTCTGAGTCTCCCCAGGGGAGTCAGGACTCGTCTCGAGTGGGGGCATGCACGTGCGATTCCCTCCGGAGCTGCAGCAGTAGGGTCACGCTTCCTGTCACGTGGATAGAGGGATCTGTGGCTTTCCCTCGAGGCTTTCCCTCGAGGCTTTCCCACTAGGCTTTCCCAAAGGGCTGTGCCAAGTGCCACCTTGGTGTGAGTCGATCCTCGGCGTGAAAGACGAGCCGGTGAAGGGAAAAGAGGTTTCTCTGGAATGGACTGAGACATCTGGTTGACTTGGAATGGTGGCACGACCCTGGAGTTCCTCTCGCCGTTCCTGTTGAGAGGGCCTCCTCTTGAGATGCGACGGGAACACCGGGAATTCTTTCCCGACGAAGCAGGGAAAGGATCCCTCACCTCGAGCCACGAGGCGGAAACGGGGCTCCTCTGGATGTGGGCGGGACCCTCGTGTTTCCTCTCGAGTGGAGACGGTTATGTCGGGGAACTTCTTGAGTTGCACCAAGGGTGTGAAGGACCCTTTCGACGTTCCAGAGGTGAGGTGTGATTAGCCCCGAGAAGCCTCTGCGGAAATGGGCCTCATCTCGCCTGCACGGGAGAACCTCCTGTATATTCTCGATTTGCGGCAGGTCTTCTCGAGTTACGACGGGGACCTCAGGGACCCGCTCTGGTGGCCTCAGGAAGGGCCAGTCCACATGCGAGTTGCTAGGGGCCATCTCGCGATACCTCTCCCGTCGATGCCGGGGCTTAAGACCTTGTGTGAAGTCGGGGCCGGAACCTGAGAATTCCTCTCCAGTGTTGACATGGATCTTGGGGTGCCTCTGAGTCTCCGCAGGGGAGTCAGGCCTCGTCTCGAGTGGGGGCATGCACGTGCTCTTCCCTCCCGAGCTGCAGCAGTAGGGTCACGCTTCCTGTCACGTGGATCAAGGGATCTGTGGCTTTCCCTCGAGGCTTTCCCTCGAGGCTTTCCCACGAGGCTTTCCCACAGGGCTGTCCCAAGTGACACCTTGGTGTGAGTCGATCCTCGGCGTGAAAGACGAGCCGGTGAAGGGAAAAGAGGTTCCTCTGGAATGGACTGAGACATCTGGGGGACTCTTGGAATGGTGGCACGACCCTGGAGTTCCTCTCGCCGTTCCTGTTGAGAGGGCCTCCTCTTGAGTTGCGACGGGAACGCCGGGAATTCTTTCCCGACGAAGCAGGGAAAGGATCCCTCACCTCGAGCTACGAGGCGGAAACGGGGCTCCTCTGGATGTGGGCGGGACCCTCGTGTTTCCTCTCGAGTGGAGACGGGTATGTCGGGGAACTTCTTGAGTTGCACCAATGGTGTGAAGGACCCATTCGACGTTCCATAGGTGAGGTGTGATTAGCCCCGAGAAGCCTCTGGGGAAATGGGCCTCATCTCGCCTGCAGCGGAGAACCTCCTGGATATTCTCGAGTTGCGGCAGGTCTTCTCGAGTTACGACGGGGACCTCAGGGACCCGCTCTGGTGGCCTCAGGCAGGGCCAGTCCCCATGCGAGTTGCTAGGGGCCATCTCGGGATTCCTCTCCCATCGATCCCGGGACCTAAGACCTTGTGTGGAGTCGGGGCCGGAACCTGAGGATTCCTCTCCAGTGTTGACATGGATCTTGGGGTGCCTCTCAGTCTCCCCAGGGGAGTCAGGCCTCGTCTCGAGTGGGGGCATGCACGTGCGCTTTCCTCCCCAGCTGCAGCAGTAGGGTCACGCTTCCTGTCACGTGGATAAAGGGGTCTGTGGCTTTCCCTCGAAGCTTTCCCTCGAGGCATTCCCACGAGGCTTTCCCAAAGGGCTGTGCCAAGTGCCACCTTGGTGTGAGTCGATCCTCGGCGTGAAAGACGAGCCGGTGAAGGGAAAAGAGGTTTCTCTGGAATGGACTGAGACATCTGGTTGACTTGGAATAGTGGCACGACCCTGGAGTTCCTCTCGCCGTTCCTGTTGAGAGGGCCTCCTCTTGAGATGCGACGGGAACACCGGGAATTCTTTACCGACGAAGCAGGGAAAGGATCCCTCACCTCGAGCCACGAGGCGGAAACGGGGCTCCTCTGGATGTGGGCGGGACCCTCGTGTTTCCGCTCGAGTGGAGACGGGTATGTCGGGGAACTTCTTGAGTTGCACCAAGGGTGTGAAGGACCCTTTCGACGTTCCAGAGGTGAGGTGTGATTAGCCCCGAGAAGCCTCTGCGGAAATGGGCCTCATCTCGCCTGCAGGGGAGAACCTCCTGTATATTCTCGAGTTGCGGCAGGTCTTCTCGAGTTACGACGGGGACCTCAGGGACCCGCTCTGGTGGCCTCAGGAAGGGCCAGTCCACATGCGAGTTGCTAGGGGCCATCTCGCGATACCTCTCCCGTCGACGCCGGGGCTTAAGACCTTGTGTGAAGTCGGGGCCGGAACCTGAGAATTCCTCTCCAGTGTTGACATGGATCTTGGGGTGCCTCTGAGTCTCCCCAGGGGAGTCAGGCCTCGTCTCGAGTGGGGGCATGCACGTGCTCTTCCCTCCCGAGCTGCAGCAGTAGGGTCACGCTTCCTGTCACGTGGATCAAGGGATCTGTGGCTTTCCCTCGAGGCTTTCCCTCGAGGCTTTCCCACGAGGCTTTCCCACAGGGCTGTCCCAAGTGACACCTTGGTGTGAGTCGATCCTCGGCGTGAAAGACGAGCCGGTGAAGGGAAAAGAGGTTCCTCTGGAATGGACTGAGACATCTGGGGGACTCTTGGAATGGTGGCACGACCCTGGAGTTCCTCTCGCCGTTCCTGTTGAGAGGGCCTCCTCTTGAGATGCGACGGGAACGCCGGGAATTGTTTCCCGACGAAGCAGGGAAAGGATCCCTCACCTCGAGCTACGAGGCGGAAACGGGGCTCCTCTGGATGTGGGCGGGACCCTCGTGTTTCCTCTCGAGTGGAGACGGGTATGTCGGGGAACTTCTTGAGTTGCACCAATGGTGTGAAGGACCCTTTCGACGTTCCATAGGTGAGGTGTGATTAGTCCCGAGAAGCCTCTGCGGAAATGGGCCTCATCTCGCCTGCAGCGGAGAACCTCCTGGATATTCTCGAGTTGCGGCAGGTCTTCTCGAGTTACGACGGGGACCTCAGGGACCCGCTCTGGTGGCCTCAGGCAGGGCCAGTCCCCAAGCGAGTTGCTAGGGGCCATCTCGGGATTCCTCTCCCATCGATCCCGGGACCTAAGACCTTGTGTGGAGTCGGGGCCGGAACCTGAGGATTCCTCTCCAGTGTTGACATGGATCTTGGGGTGCCTCTCAGTCTCCCCAGGGGAGTCAGGCCTCGTCTCGAGTGGGGGCATGCACGTGCGCTTTCCTCCCCAGCTGCAGCAGTAGGGTCACGCTTCCTGTCAAGTGGATAAAGGGGTCTGTGGCTTTCCCTCGATGCTTTCCCTCGAGGCATTCCCACGAGGCTTTCCCAAAGGGCTGTGCCAAGTGCCACCTTGGTGTGAGTCGATCCTCGGCGTGAAAGACGAGCCGGTGAAGGGAAAAGAGGTTTCTCTGGAATGGACTGAGACATCTGGTTGACTTGGAATGGTGGCACGACCCTGGAGTTCCTCTCGCCGTTCCTGTTGAGAGGGCCTCCTCTTGAGATGCGACGGGAACACCGGGAATTCTTTCCCGAAGAAGCAGGGAAAGGATCCCTCGCCTCGAGCCACGAGGCGGAAACGGGGCTCCTCTGGATGTGGGCGGGACCCTCGTGTTTCCTCTCGAGTGGAGACGGGTATGTCGGGGAACTTCTTGAGTTGCACCAAGGGTGTGAAGGACCCTTTCGACGTTCCAGAGGTGAGGTGTGATTAGCCCCGAGAAGCCTCTGCGGAAATGGGCCTCATCTCGCCTGCAGGGGAGAACCTCCTGTATATTCTCGAGTTGCGGCAGGTCTTCTCGAGTTACGACGGGGACCTCAGGGACCCGCTCTGGTGGCCTCAGGAAGGGCCAGTCCACATGCGAGTTGCTAGGGGCCATCTCGCGATACCTCTCCCGTCGATGCCGGGGCTTAAGACCTTGTGTGAAGTCGGGGCCGGAACCTGAGAATTCCTCTCCAGTGTTGACATGGATCTTGGGGTGCCTCTGAGTCTCCCCAGGGGAGTCAGGCCTCGTCTCGAGTGGGGGCATGCACGTGCTCTTCCCTCCCGAGCTGCAGCAGTAGGGTCACGCTTCCTGTCACGTGGATCAAGGGATCTGTGGCTTTCCCTCGAGGCTTTCCCTCGAGGCTTTCCCACGAGGCTTTCCCACAGGGCTGTCCCAAGTGACACCTTGGTGTGAGTCGATCCTCGGCGTGAAAGACGAGCCGGTGAAGGGAAAAGAGGTTCCTCTGGAATGGACTGAGACATCTCGGGGACTCTTGGAATGGTGGCACGACCCTGGAGTTCCTCTCGCCGTTCCTGTTGAGAGGGCCTCCTCTTGAGATGCGACGGGAACGCCGGGAATTCTTTCCCGACGAAGCAGGGAAAGGATCCCTCACCTCGAGCTACGAGGCGGAAACGGGGCTCCTCTGGATGTGGGCGGGACCCTCGTGTTTCCTCTCGAGTGGAGACGGGTATGTCGGGGAACTTCTTGAGTTGCACCAATGGTGTGAAGGACCCTTTCGACGTTCCAGAGGTGAGGTGTGATTAGCCCCGAGAAGCCTCTGCGGAAATGGGCCTCATCTCGCCTGCAGCGGAGAACCTCCTGGATATTCTCGAGTTGCGGCAGGTCTTCTCGAGTTACGACGGGGACCTCAGGGACCCGCTCTGGTGGCCTCAGGCAGGGCCAGTCCCCATGCGAGTTGCTAGGGGCCATCTCGGGATTCCTCTCCCATCGATCCCGGGACCTAAGACCTTGTGTGGAGTCGGGGCCGGAACCTGAGGATTCCTCTCCAGTGTTGACATGGATCTTGGGGTGCCTCTCAGTCTCCCCAGGGGAGTCAGGCCTCGTCTCGAGTGGGGGCATGCACGTGCGCTTTCCTCCCCAGCTGCAGCAGTAGGGTCACGCTTGCTGTCACGTGGATAAAGGGGTCTGTGGCTTTCCCTCGAAGCTTTCCCTCGAGGCATTCCCACGAGGCTTTCCCAAAGGGCTGTGCCAAGTGCCACCTTGGTGTGAGTCGATCCTCGGCGTGAAACACGAGCCGGTGAAGGGAAAAGAGGTTTCTCTGGAATGGACTGAGACATCTGGTTGACTTGGAATGGTGGCACGACCCTGGAGTTCCTCTCGCCGTTCCTGTTGAGAGGGCCTCCTCTTGAGATGCGACGGGAACACCGGGAATTCTTTCCCAAAGAAGCAGGGAAAGGATCCCTCACCTCGAGCCACGAGGCGGAAACGGGGCTCCTCTGGATGTGGGCGGGACCCTCGTGTTTCCTCTCGAGTGGAGACGGGTATGTCGGGGAACTTCTTGAGTTGCACCAAGGGTGTGAAGGACCCTTTCGACGTTCCAGAGGTGAGGTGTGATTAGCCCCGAGAAGCCTCTGCGGAAATGGGCCTCATCTCGCCTGCAGGGGAGAACCTCCTGTATATTCTCGAGTTGCGGCAGGTCTTCTCGAGTTACGACGGGGACCTCAGGGACCCGCTCTGGTGGCCTCAGGAAGGGCCAGTCCACATGCGAGTTGCTAGGGGCCATCTCGCGATACCTCTCCCGTCGATGCCGGGGCTTAAGACCTTGTGTGAAGTCGGGGCCGGAACCTGAGAATTCCTCTCCAGTGTTGACATGGATCTTGGGGTGCCTCTGAGTCTCCCCAGGGGAGTCAGGCCTCGTCTCGTGTGGGGGCATGCACGTGCTCTTCCCTCCCGAGCTGCAGCAGTAGGGTCACGCTTCCTGTCACGTGGATCAAGGGATCTGTGGCTTTCCCTCGAGGCTTTCCCTCGAGGCTTTCCCACGAGGCTTTTCCACAGGGCTGTCCCAAGTGACACCTTGGTGTGAGTCGATCCTCGGCGTGAAAGACGAGACGCTGAAGGGAAAAGAGGTTCCTCTGGAATGGACTGAGACATCTGGGGGACTCTTGGAATGGTGGCACGACCCTGGAGTTCCTCTCGCCGTTCCTGTTGAGAGGGCCTCCTCTTGAGATGCGACGGGAACGCCGGGAATTCTTTCCCGACGAAGCAGGGAAAGGATCCCTCACCTCGAGCTACGAGGCGGAAACGGGGCTCCTCTGGATGTGGGCGGGACCCTCGTGTTTCCTCTCGAGTGGAGACGGGTATGTCGGGGAACTTCTTGAGTTGCAGCAATGGTGTGAAGGACCCTTTCGACGTTCCATAGGTGAGGTGTGATTAGCCCCGAGAAGCCTCTGCGGAAATGGGCCTCATCTCGCCTGCAGCGGAGAACCTCCTGGATATTCTCGAGTTGCGGCAGGTCTTCTCGAGTTACGACGCGGACCTCAGGGACCCGCTCTTGTGGCCTCAGGCAGGTCCAGTCCCCATGCGAGTTGCTAGGGGCCATCTCGGGATTCCTCTCCCATCGATCCCGGGACCTAAGACCTTGTGTGGAGTCGGGGCCGGAACCTGAGGATTCCTCTCCAGTGTTGACATGGATCTTGGGGTGCCTCTCAGTCTCCCCAGGGGAGTCAGGCCTCGTCTCGAGTGGGGGCATGCACGTGCGCTTTCCTCCCCAGCTGCAGCAGTAGGGTCACGCTTCCTGTCACGTGGATAAAGGGGTCTGTGGCTTTCCCTCGAAGCTTTCCCTCGAGGCATTCCCACGAGGCTTTCCCAAAGGGCTGTGCCAAGTGCCACCTTGGTGTGAGTCGATCCTCGGCGTGAAAGACGAGCCGGTGAAGGGAAAAGAGGTTCCTCTGGAATGGACTGAGACATCTGGGGGACTCTTGGAATGGTGGCATGACCCTGGAGTTCCTCTCGCCATTCCTGTTGAGAGGGCCTCCTCTTGAGATGCGACGGGAACGCCGGGAATTCTTTCCCGACGAAGCAGGGAAAGGATCCCTCACCTCGAGCTACGAGGCGGAAACGGGGCTCCTCTGGATGTGGGCGGGACCCTCGTGTTTCCTCTCGAGTGGAGACGGGTATGTCGGGGAACTTCTTGAGTTGCACCAATGGTGTGAAGGACCCTTTCGACGTTCCATAGGTGAGGTGTGATTAGCCCCGAGAAGCCTCTGCGGAAATGGGCCTCATCTCGCCTGCAGCGGAGAACCTCGTGGATATTCTCGAGTTGCGGCAGGTCTTCTCGAGTTACGACGCGGACCTCAGGGACCCGCTCTGGTGGCCTCAGGCAGGGCCAGTCCCCATGCGAGTTGCTAGGGGCCATCTCGGGATTCCTCTCCCATCGATCCCGGGACCTAAGACCTTTTGTGGATTCGGGGCCGGAACCTGAGGATTCCTCTCCAGTGTTGACATGGATCTTGGGGTGCCTCTCAGTCTCCCCAGGGGAGTCAGGCCTCGTCTCGAGTGGGGGCATGCACGTGTGCTTCCCTCCCGAGCTGCAGCAGTAGGGTCACGTTTCCTGTCACGTGGATCAAGGGATCTGTGGCTTTCCCTCGAGGCTTTCCCTCGAGGCTTTCCCACGAGGCTTTCCCACAGGGCTATGAGAAGTGCCACCTTGGTGTGAGTCGATCCTCGGTGTGAAAGACGAGCCGGTGAAGGGAAAAGAGGTCCCTCTGAAATGCACTGAGACATCTGGGGGACTCTTGGAATGGTGGCACGACCCTGGAGTTCCTCTCGCCGTTCCTGTTGAGAGGGCCTCCTCTTGAGATGCGACAGGAACGCCGGGAATTCTTTCCCGACAAACCAGGGAAAGGATCCCTCACCTCGAGCTACGAGGCGGAAACGGGGCTCCTCTGGATGTGGGCGGGACCCTCGTGTTTCCTCTCGAGTGGAGACGAGTATGTCGGGGAACTTCTTGAGTTGCACCAAGGGTGTGAAGGACCCTTTCGACGTTCCAGAGGTGAGGTGTGATTAGCCCCGAGAAGCCTCTGCGGAAATGGGCCTTATCTCGCCTGCAGGGGAGAACCGCCTGGATATTCTCGAGTTGCGGCAGGTCTTCTCGAGTATGACGGGGACCTCAGGGACCCGCTCTGTTGGCCTCAGGAAGGGCCAGTCCCCATGTGAGTTGCTAGGGGACATCTCGGGATTCCTCTCCCGTCGATGCCGGGGCCTAAGACCTTGTGTGGAGTCGGGGCCGGAACCTGAGAATTCCTCTCCAGTGTTGACATGGATTTTGGGGTGCCTCTGAGTCTCCGCAGGGGTGTCAGGCCTCGTCTCGAGTGGGGGCATGCACGTGCGCTTTCCTCCCCCGCTGCAGCAGTAGGGTCACGCTTCCTGTCACGTGGATCAAGGGATCTGTGGCTTTCCCTCGAGGCTTTCCCTCGAGGCTTTCCCACGAGGCTTTCCCACAGGGCTGTCCCAAGTGACACCTTGGTGTGAGTCGATCCTCGGCGTGAAAGACGAGCCGGTGAAGGGAAAAGAGGTTCCTCTGGAATGGACTGAGACATCTGGGGGACTCTTGGAATGGTGGCGCGACCCTGGAGTTCCTCTCGCTGTTCCTGTTGAGAGGGCCTCCTCTTGAGATGCGACGGGAACGCCGGGAATTCTTTCCCGACGAAGCAGGGAAAGGATCCCTCACCTCGAGCTACGAGGCGGAAACGGGGCTCCTCTGGATGTGGGCGGGACCCTCGTGTTTCCTCTCGAGTGGAGACGGGTATGTCGGGGAACTTCTTGAGTTGCAGCAATGGTGTGAAGGACCCTTTCGACGTTCCATAGGTGAGGTGTGATTAGCCCCGAGAAGCCTCTGCGGAAATGGGCCTCATCTCGCCTGCAGCGGAGAACCTCCTGGATATTCTCGAGTTGCGGCAGGTCTTCTCGAGTTACGACGCGGACCTCAGGGACCCGCTCTGGTGGCCTCAGGAAGGGCCACTCCCATGCGAGTTGCTAGGGGCCATCTCGCGATACACTCCCGTCGATGCCAGGGCCTAAGACCTTGTGCGGAGTCGGGGCCGGAACCTCAGGATTCCTCTCCAGTGTTGACATGGTTTTTGGGGTGCCTCTGAGTCTCCCCAGGGGAGTCAGGCCTCATCTCGAGTGGGGGCATGCACGTGTGCTTCCCTCCCAAGCTGCAGCAGTAGGGTCACGCTTCCTGTCACGTGGATCAAGGGATCTGTGGCTTTCCCTCGAGGCTTTCCATCGAGGCTTTCCCAGGAGGCTTTCCCACAGGGCTATGAGAAGTGCCTCCTTGGTGTGAGTCGATCCTCGGTGTGAAAGACGAGCCGCAGAAGGGAAAAGAGGTTCCCCTGGAATGGACTGAGACATCTGGGGGACTCTTGGAATGGTGGCCCGACCCTAGAGATCCTCTCGCCGTTTCTGTTGAGAGGGCCTCCTCTTGAGATGCGACGGGAACGCCGGGAATTCTTTCCCGACGAAGCAGGGAAAGGATCCCTCACCTCGAGCTACGAGGGGGAAACGGGGCTCCTCTGGATGTTGGCGGGACCCTCGTGTTTCCTCTCGAGTGGAGATGGGTATGTCGGGGAACTTCTTGAGTTGTACCAAGGGTGGGAAGGAACCTTTCGACGTTCCAGAGGTGAGGTGTGATTAGCCCCGAGAACCCTCTGCGGAAATGGGCCTCATCTCGCCTGCAGGGGAGAACCTCCTGGATATTCTCGAGTTGCGGCAGGTCTTCTCGAGTTACGACGGGGACCTCAGGGACCCGCTCTGGTGGCCTCAGGCAGGGCCAGTCCCCATGCGAGTTGCTAGGGGCCATCTCGGGATTCCTCTCCCATCGATCCCGGGACCTAAGACCTTGTGTGGAGTCGGGGCCGGAACCTGAGGATTCCTCTCCAGTGTTGACATGGATCTTGGGGTGCCTCTCAGTCTCCCCAGGGGAGTCAGGCCTCGTCTCGAGTGGGGGCATGCACGTGCGCTTTCCTCCCCAGCTGCAGCAGTAGGGTCACGCTTCCTGTCACGTGGATAAAGGGGTCTGTGGCTTTCCCTCGAAGCTTTCCATCGAGGCATTCCCACGAGGCTTTCCCAAAGGGCTGTGCCAAGTGCCACCTTGGTGTGAGTCGATCCTCGGCGTGAAAGACGAGCCGGTGAAGGGAAAAGAGGTTTCTCTGGAATGGACTGAGACATCTGGTTGACTTGGAATGGTGGCACGACCCTGGAGTTCCTCTCGCCGTTCCTGTTGAGAAGGCCTCCTCTTGAGATGCGACGGGAACACCGGGAATTCTTTCCCGACGAAGCAGGGAAAGGATCCCTCGCCTCGAGCCACGAGGCGGAAACGGGGCTCCTCTGGATGTGGGCGGGACCCTCGTGTTTCCTCTCGAGTGGAGACGGGTAGGTCGGGGAACTTCTTGAGTTGCACCAAGGGTGTGAAGGACCCTTTCGACGTTCCAGAGGTGAGGTGTGATTAGCCCCGAGAAGCCTCTGCGGAAATGGGCCTCATCTCGCCTGCAGGGGAGAACCTCCTGTATATTCTCGAGTTGCGGCAGGTCTTCTCGAGTTACGACGGGGACCTCAGGGACCCGCTCTGGTGGCCTCAGGAAGGGCCAGTCCACATGCGAGTTGCTAGGGGCCATCTCGCGATACCTCTCCCGTCGATGCCGGGGCTTAAAACCTTGTGTGAAGTCGGGGCCGGAACCTGAGAATTCCTCTCCAGTGTTGACATGGATCTTGGGGTGCCTCTGAGTCTCCCCAGGGGAGTCAGGCCTCGTCTCGAGTGGGGGCATGCACGTGCTCTTCCCTCCCGAGCTGCAGCAGTAGGGTCACGCTTCCTGTCACGTGGATCAAGGGATCTGTGGCTTTCCCTCGAGGCTTTCCCTCGAGGCTTTCCCACGAGGCTTTCCCACAGGGCTGTCCCAAGTGCCACCTTGGTGTGAGTCGATCCTCGGTGTGAAAGACGAGCCGGTGAAGGGAAAAGAGGTCCCTCTGAAATGCACTGAGACATCTGGGGGACTCTTGGAATGGTGGCACGACCCTGGAGTTCCTCTCGCCGTTCCTGTTGAGAGGGCCTCCTCTTGAGATGCGACGGGAACGCCGGGAATTCTTTCCCGACGAAGCAGGGAAAGGATCCCTCACCTCGAGCTACGAGGCGGAAACGGGGCTCCTCTGGATGTGGGCGGGACCCTCGTGTTTCCTCTCGAGTGGAGACGGGTATGTCGGGGAACTTCTTGAGTTGCACCAATGGTGTGAAGGACCCTTTCGACGTTCCATAGGTGAGGTGTGATTAGCCCCGAGAAGCCTCTGCGGAAATGGGCCTCATCTCGCCTGCAGCGGAGAACCTCCTGGATATTCTCGAGTTGCGGCAGGTCTTCTCGAGTTACGACGGGGACCTCAGGGACCCGCTCTGGTGGCCTCAGGCAGGGCCAGTCCCCATGCGAGTTGCTAGGGGCCATCTCGGGATTCCTCTCCCATCGATCCCGGGACCTAAGACCTTGTGTGGAGTCGGGGCCGGAACCTGAGGATTCCACTCCAGTGTTGACATGGATCTTGGGGTGCCTCTCAGTCTCCCCAGGGGAGTCAGGCCTCGTCTCGAGTGGGGGCATGCACGTGCGCTTTCCTCCCCAGCTGCAGCAGTAGGCTCACGCTTCCTGTCACGTGGATAAAGGGGTCTGTGGCTTTCCCTCGAAGCTTTCCCTCGAGGCATTCCCACGAGGCTTTCCCAAAGGGCTGTGCCAAGTGCCACCTTGGTGTGAGTCGATCCTCGGCGTGAAAGACGAGCCGGTGAAGGGAAAAGAGGTTTCTCTGGAATGGACTGAGACATCTGGTTGACTTGGAATGGTGGCACGACCCTGGAGTTCCTCTCGCCGTTCCTGTTGAGAGGGCCTCCTCTTGAGATGCGACGGGAACACCGGGAATTCTTTCCCGACGAAGCAGGGAAAGGATCCCTCACCTCGAGCCACGAGGCGGAAACGGGGCTCCTCTGGATGTGGGCGGGACCCTCGTGTTTCCTCTCGAGTGGAGACGGGTATGTCGGGGAACTTCTTGAGTTGCACCAAGGGTGTGAAGGACCCTTTCGACGTTCCAGAGGTGAGGTGTGATTAGCCCCGAGAAGCCTCTGCGGAAATGGGCCTCATCTCGCCTGCAGGGGAGAACCTCCTGTATATTCTCGAGTTGCGGCAGGTCTTCTCGAGTTACGACGGGGACCTCAGGGACCCGCTCTGGTGGCCTCAGGAAGGGCCAGTCCACATGCGAGTTGCTAGGGGCCATCTCGCGATACCTCTCCCGTCGATGCCGGGGCTTAAGACCTTGTGTGAAGTCGGGGCCGGAACCTGAGAATTCCTCTCCAGTGTTGACATGGATCTTGGGGTGCCTCTGAGTCTCCCCAGGGGAGTCAGGCCTCGTCTCGAGTGGGGGCATGCACGTGCTCTTCCCTCCCGAGCTGCAGCAGTAGGGTCACGCTTCCTGTCACGTGGATCAAGGGATCTGTGGCTTTCCCTCGAGGCTTTCCCTCGAGGCTTTCCCACGAGGCTTTCCCACAGGGCTGTCCCAAGTGACACCTTGGTGTGAGTCGATCCTCGGCGTGAAAGACGAGCCGGTGAAGGGAAAAGAGGTTCCTCTGGAATGGACTGAGACATCTGGGGGACTCTTGGAATGGTGGCACGACCCTGGAGTTCCTCTCGCCGTTCCTGTTGAGAGGGCCTCCTCTTGAGATGCGACGGGAACGCCGGGAATTCTTTCCCGACGAAGCAGGGAAAGGATCCCTCACCTCGAGCTACGAGGCGGAAACGGGGCTCCTCTGGATGTGGGCGGGACCCTCGTGTTTCCTCTCGAGTGGAGACGGGTATGTCGGGGAACTTCTGGAGTAGCCCCAATGGTGTGAAGGACCCTTTCGACGTTCCATAGGTGAGGTGTGATTAGCCCCGAGAAGCCTCTGCGGAAATGGGCCTCATCTCGCCTGCAGGGGAGAACCTCCTGGATATTCTCGAGTTGCGGCAGGTCTTCTCGCGTTACGACGGGGACCTCAGGGACCCGCTCTGGTGGCCTCAGGAAGGGCCAGGCCCCATGCGAGTTGCTAGGGGCCATCTCGGGATTCCTCTCCCGTCGATGCCGGGGCCTAAGACCTTGTGTGGAGTCGGGGCCGGAACCTGAGGATTCCTCTCCAGTGTTGACATGGATTTTGGGGTGCCTCTGAGTCTCCGCAGGGGAGTCAGGCCTCGTCTCGAGTGTGGGCATGCACGTGCGCTTTCCTCCACAGCTGCAGCAGTAGGGTCACGCTTCCTGTCACGTGGATAAAGGGATCTGTGGCTTTCCCTCGAGGCTTTCCCTCGAGGCTTTCAGACGAGGCTTTCCCACAGGGCTGTGCCAAGTGCCACCTTGGTGTGAGTCGATCCTCGGCGTGAAATACGAGCCGGTAAAGGGAAAACAGGTTCCTCTGGAATGGACTGAGACATCTGGGGGACTCTTGGAATGGTGGCCCGACCCTGGAGATCCTCTCGCCGTTTCTGTAAGAGGGCCTCCTCTTGAGATGCGACGGGAACGCCGGGAATTCTTTCCCGACGAAGCAGGGAAAGGATCCCTCACCTCGAGCTACGAGGGGGAAACGGGGCTCCTCTGGATGTGGGCGGGACCCTCGTGTTTCCTCTCCAGTGGAGACGGGTATGTCGGGGAACTTCTTGATTTGCACCAAGGGTGTGAAGGACCCTTTCGACGTTCCAGAGGTGAGGTGTGATTAACACCGAGAAGCCTCTGCAGAAATTGGCCTCATCGCGCCTGCAGGGGAGAACCTCCTGGATATTCTCGAGTTGCAGCAGGTCTTCTCGAGTTACGACGGCGACCTCAGGGACCCGCTCTGGTGGCCTCAGAAGGGCCAGTCCCCATGCGAGTTGCTAGTGGCCCTCACGGGATTCCTCTCCCATCGATTCCGGTGCCTAACACACTGTGTGGAGTCGGGGCCGGAACCTGAGGATTCCTCTCCAGTGTTGACATGGATCTTGGGGTGCCTCTCAGTCTCCCCAGGGGTGTCAGGCCTCGTCTCGAGTGGGGGCATGCACGTGCGCTTCCCTCCCGAGCTGCAGCAGTAGGGTCACGCTTCCTGTCACGTGGATCAAGGGATCTGTGGCTTTCCCTCGAGGCTTTCCCTCGAGGCATTCCCACGAGGCTTTCCCAAAGGGCTGTGCCAAGTGCCACCTTGGTGTGATTCGATCCTCTGCGTGAAAGACGAGCCGGTGAAGGGAAAAGAGGTTCCTCTGGAATGCACTGAGACATCTGGGGGACTCTTGGAATTGTGGTACGACCCTGGAGTTCCTCTCGCCGTTCCTGTTGAGAGGGCCCCCTCTTCAGATGCGACGGGAATGCCGGGAAATCTTTCCCGACGAAGCAGGGAAAGGATCCCTCTCCTCGAGCTACGAGGCGGAAACGGGGCTCCTCTGGATGTGGGCGGGACCCTCGTGTTTCCTCTCGAGTGGAGACGGGTATGTCGGGGAACTTCTTGAGTTGCACCAATGGTGTGAAGGACCCTTTCGACGTTCCAGAGGTGAGGTGTGATTAGCCCCGAGAAGCCTCTGCGGAAATGGGCCTCATCTCGCCTGCAGGGGAGAACCTCCTGGATATTCTCGAGTTGCGGCAGGTCTTCTCGAGTTACGACGCGGACCTCAGGGACCCGCTCTGGTGGCCTCATGAAGGGCCAGTCCCATGCGAGTTGCTAGGGGCCATCTCGCGATACCTCTCCCGTCGATGCCGGGGCCTAAGACCTTGTGTGGAGTCGGGCCGGAACCTGAGAATTCCTCTCCAGTGTTGACATGGATTTTGGGGTGCCTCTGAGTCTCCGCAGGGGAGTCAGGCCTCGTCTCGAGTGGGGGCATGCACGTGCGCTTTCCTCCCCAGCTGCAGCAGTAGGGTCACCCTTCCTGTCACGTGGATCAAGGGATCTGTGGCTTTCCCTCGAGGCTTTCCCTCGAGGCTTTCCCACGAGGCTTTCCCACAGGGCTGTGCCAAGTGCCACCTTGGTGTGAGTCGATCCTCAGCGTGAAAAACGAGCCGGTGAAGGGAAAAGAAGTTCCTCTGGAATGGACAGAGACATCTGGGGTACTTTTGGAATGGTGGCACGACCCTGGAGTTCCTCTCGCCGTTCCTGTTGAGAAGGCCTCCTCTTGAGATGCGACGGGAACGCCCGGAATTCTTTCCCGACGAAGCAGGGAAAGGATCCCTCACCTCGAGCTACGAGGCGGAAACGGGGCCCTTCTGGATGTGGGCGGGACCCTCGTGTTTCCTCTCGAGTGGAGACGGGTTTGTCGGGGAACTTCTTGAGTTGTACCAAGGGTGGGAAGGAACCTTTCGACGTTCCAGAGGTGAGGTGTGATTAGCCCCGAGAAGCCTCTGCGGAAATGGGCCTCATCTCGCCTGCAGGGGAGAACCTCCTGGATATTCTCGAGTTGCGGCAGGTCTTCTCGAGTTACTACGGGGACCTCAGGGACCCGCTCTGGTGGCCTCAGGCAGGGACAGTCCCCATGCGAGTTGCTAGGGGCCATCTCGGGATTCCTCTCCCGTCGATGCTGCGGCCTAAGGCCTTGTGTGGAGTCGGGGCCGGAACCTGAGCATTCCTCTCCAGGGTTGACATGGATTTCGGGGTGCCTCTGAGTCTCCCCAGGGGAGTCAGGCCTCGTCTCGAGTGGGGGCATGCACGTGCCCTTCCCTCCCGAGCTGAGGCAGTAGGGTCACCCTTCCTGTCACGTGGATCAAGGGATCTGTGGCTTTCCCTCGAGGCTTTCCCTCGAGGCTTTACCACAAGGCTTTCCCACAGGGCTGTGCCAAGTGCCACCTTGGTGTGAGTCGATCCTCGGCGTGAAAGACGAGCCGGTGAAGGGAAAAGAGGTTCCTCTGGAATGGACAGAGACATCTGGGGGACTCTTGGAATGGTGGCCCGACCCTGGAGTTCCTCTCGCCGTTCCTGTTGAGAGGGCCTCCTCTTGAGATGCGACGGGAACGCCGGGAATTCTTTCCCTACGAAGCAGGGAAAGGATCCCTCACCTCGAGCTACGAGGGGAAACGGGGCTCCTCTGGATGTGGGCGGGACCCTCGTGTTTCCTCTCGAGTGGAGACGGGTATGTCGGGGAACTTCTTGATTTGCACCAAGGGTGTGAAGGACCCTTTCGACGTTCCAGAGGTGAGGTGGGATTAACACCGAGAAGCCTCTGCGGAAATTGGCCTCATCGCGCCTGCAGGGGAGAACCTCCTGGATATTCTCGAGTTGCAGCAGGTCTTCTCGAGTTACGACGGCGACCTCAGGGACCCGCTCTGGTGGCCTCAGGAAGGGCCCGTCCCCATGCGAGTTGCTAGGGGCCATTTCGGGATTCCTCTCCAGTCGATTCCGGGCTCGAAGACCTTGTGTGGAGTTGGGGCGGGAAACTGAGCATTCCTCTCCAGTGTCAACATGGATCTTGGGGTGCCTCTGAGTCTCCCCAGGGGAGTCAGGCTTCGTCTCGTGTCGGGGCATGCACGTGCGCTTTCCTCCCGAGCTGCAGCAGTAGGGTCACGCTTCCTGTCACGTGGATCAAGGGATCTGTGGCTTTCCCTCGAGGCTTTCCCTCGAGGCTTTCCCACGAGGCTTTCCCACAGGGCTGTGCCAAGTGCCACCTTGGTGTGAGTCGATCCTCGGCGTGAAAGACGACCCGGTGGAGGGAAAAGAGGTTCCTCTGGAATGGACTGAGACATCTGGGGGACTCTTGGAATGGTGGCACGACCCTGGAGTTCCTCTCGCCGTTCCTGTTGAGAGGGCCTCCTCTTGAGATGCGACGGGAACGCCCGGAATTCTTTCCCGACGAAGCAGGGAAAGGATCCCTCACCTCGAGCTACGAGGCGGAAACGGGGCTCCTCTGGATGTGGGCGGGACCCTCGTGTTTCCTCTCGAGTGGAGACGGGTATGTCGGGGAACTTCTTGAGTTGCACCAAGGGTGTGAAGGAACCTTTCGACGTTCCAGAGGTGAGGTGTGATTAGCCCCGAGAAGCCTCTGCGGAAATGGGCCTTATCTCGCCTGCAGGGGAGAACCTCCTGGATATTCGAGTTGCGGCAGGTCTTCTCGCGTTACGACGGGGACCTCAGGGACCCGCTCTGGTGGCCTCAGGAAGGGCCAGTCCCATGCGAGTTGCTAGGGGCCATCTCGCGATACACTCCCGTCGATGCCGGGGCCTAAGACCTTGTGCAGAGTCGGGGTCGGAACCTCAGGATTCCTCTCCAGTGTTGACATGGATTTTGGGGTGCCTCTGAGTCTCCCCAGGGGAGTCAGGCCTCGTCTCGAGTGGGGGCATGCACGTGTGCTTCCCTCCCAAGCTGCAGCAGTAGGGTCACGCTTCCTGTCACGTGGATCAAGGGATCTGTGGCTTTCCCTCGAGGCTTTCCATCGAGGCTTTCCCAGGAGGCTTTCCCACAGGGCTATGAGAAGTGCCTCCTTGGTGTGTGTCGATCCTCGGTGTGAAAGACGAGCCGCTGAAGGGAAAAGAGGTTCCTCTGGAATGGACTGAGACATCTGGGGGACTCTTGGAATGGTGGCACGACCCTGGAGTTCCTCTCGCCGTTCCTGTTGAGAGGGCCTCCTCTTGAGATGCGACGGGAACGCCGGGAATTCTTTCTCGAAGAAGCAGGGAAAGGATCCCTCACCTCGAGCTACGAGGCGGAAACGGGGCTCCTCTGGATGTGGGCGGGACCCTCGTGTTTCCTCTCGAGTGGAGAAGGGTATGTCGGGGAACTTCTGGAGTTGCCCCAAGGGTGTGAAGTACCCTTTTGACGTTCCAGAGTTGAAGTGTGATTAGCCCCGAGAAGCCTCTGCGGAAATGGGCCTCATCTCGCCTGCAGGGGAGAACCTCCTGGATATTCTCGAGTTGCGGCAGGTCTTCTCGAGTTACGACGTGGACCTCAGGGACCCGCTCTGGTGGCCTCAGGAAGGGCCAGTCCACATGCGAGTTGCTAGGGGCCATCTCGGGATTCCTCTCCCGTCGATGCCGGGGCCTAAGGCCTTGTGTGGAGTCGGGGCCGGAACCTGAGCATTCCTCTCCAGTGTTGACATGGATTTTGGGGTGCCTCTGAGTCTCCCCAGGGGAGTCAGGCCTCGTCTCGAGTGGGGGAATGCACATGCCCTTACCTCCCGTGCTGCAGCAGTAGGGTCACCCTTCCTGTCACGTGGATCAAGGGATCTGTGGCTTTCCCTCGAGGCTTTCCCTCGAGGCTTTCCCACGAGGCTTTCCCACAGGGCTGTGCCAAGTGCCACCTTGGTGTGAGTCGATCCTCAGCGTGAAAAACGAGCCGGTGAAGGGAAAAGAAGTTCCTCTGGAATGGACAGAGACATCTGGGGTACTTTTGGAATGGTGGCACGACCCTGGAGTTCCTCTCGCCGTTCCTGTTGAGAAGGCCTCCTCTTGAGATGCGACGGGAACGCCCGGAATTCTTTCCCGACGAAGCAGGGAAAGGATCCCTCACCTCGAGCTACGAGGCGGAAACGGGGCCCTTCTGGATGTGGGCGGGACCCTCGTGTTTCCTCTCGAGTGGAGACGGGTTTGTCGGGGAACTTCTTGAGTTGTACCAAGGGTGGGAAGGAACCTTTCGACGTTCCAGAGGTGAGGTGTGATTAGCCCCGAGAAGCCTCTGCGGAAATGGGCCTCATCTCGCCTGCAGGGGAGAACCTCCTGGATATTCTCGAGTTGCGGCAGGTCTTCTCGAGTTACTACGGGGACCTCAGGGACCCGCTCTGGTGGCCTCAGGCAGGGACAGTCCCCATGCGAGTTGCTAGGGGCCATCTCGGGATTCCTCTCCCGTCGATGCTGGGGCCTAAGGCCTTGTGTGGAGTCGGGGCCGGAACCTGAGCATTCCTCTCCAGGGTTGACATGGATTTCGGGGTGCCTCTGAGTCTCCCCAGGGGAGTCAGGCCTCGTCTCGAGTGGGGGCATGCACGTGCCCTTCCCTCCCGAGCTGAGGCAGTAGGGTCACCCTTCCTGTCACGTGGATCAAGGGATCTGTGGCTTTCCCTCGAGGCTTTCCCTCGAGGCTTTACCACAAGGCTTTCCCACAGGGCTGTGCCAAGTGCCACCTTGGTGTGAGTCGATCCTCGGCGTGAAAGACGAGCCGGTGAAGGGAAAAGAGGTTCCTCTGGAATGGACAGAGACATCTGGGGGACTCTTGGAATGGTGGCCCGACCCTGGAGTTCCTCTCGCCGTTCCTGTTGAGAGGGCCTCCTCTTGAGATGCGACGGGAACGCCGGGAATTCTTTCCCTACGAAGCAGGGAAAGGATCCCTCACCTCGAGCTACGAGGGGAAACGGGGCTCCTCTGGATGTGGGCGGGACCCTCGTGTTTCCTCTCGAGTGGAGACGGGTATGTCGGGGAACTTCTTGATTTGCACCAAGGGTGTGAAGGACCCTTTCGACGTTCCAGAGGTGAGGTGGGATTAACACCGAGAAGCCTCTGCGGAAATTGGCCTCATCGCGCCTGCAGGGGAGAACCTCCTGGATATTCTCGAGTTGCAGCAGGTCTTCTCGAGTTACGACGGCGACCTCAGGGACCCGCTCTGGTGGCCTCAGGAAGGGCCCGTCCCCATGCGAGTTGCTAGGGGCCATTTCGGGATTCCTCTCCAGTCGATTCCGGGCTCGAAGACCTTGTGTGGAGTTGGGGCGGGAAACTGAGCATTCCTCTCCAGTGTCAACATGGATCTTGGGGTGCCTCTGAGTCTCCCCAGGGGAGTCAGGCTTCGTCTCGTGTCGGGGCATGCACGTGCGCTTTCCTCCCGAGCTGCAGCAGTAGGGTCACGCTTCCTGTCACGTGGATCAAGGGATCTGTGGCTTTCCCTCGAGGCTTTCCCTCGAGGCTTTCCCTCGAGGCTTTCCCACGAGGCTTTCCCACAGGGCTGTGCCAAATGCCACCTTGGTGTAGGTCGATCCTCGGCGTGAATGACGAGCCGGTGAAGGGAAAAGAGGTTCCTCTGGAATGGACTGAGACATCTGGGGGACTCTTGGAATGGTGGCACGACCCTGGAGTTCCTCTCGCGGTTGCTGTTGAGAGGGCCTCCTCTTGAGATGCGACGGGAACGCCGGGAATTCTTTCCTGACGAAGCAGGGAAAGGATCCCTCACCTCGAGCTACGAGGCGGAAACGGGGCTCCTCTGGATGTGGGCGGGACCCTCGTGTTTCCTCTCGAGTGGAGACGGGTATGTCGGGGAACTTCTTGAGTTGCACCAAGGGTGTGAAGGAACCTTTCGACGTTCGAGAGGTGAGGTGTGATTATCCCCAAGAAGCCTCTGCGGAAATGGGCCTCATCTCGCCTGCAGGGGAGAACCTCCTGGATATTCTCGAGTTGCAGCAGGTCTTCTCGAGTTACTACGGGGACCTCAGGGACCCGCTCTGGTGGCCTCAGGCAGGGCCAGTCCCCATGCGAGTTGCTAAGGGCAATCTCGGGATTCCTCTCCCGTCGATGCCGGGGCCTAAGGCCTTGTGTGGAGTCGGGGCCGGAACCTGAGCATTCCTCTCCAGTGTTGACATGGATTTTGGGGTGCCTCTGAGTCTCCCCAGGGGAGTCAGGACTCTTCTCGAGTGGGGGCATGCACGTGCCCTTCCCTCCCGAGCTGCGGCAGTAGGGTCACCATTCCTGTCACGTGGATTAAGGGATCTGTGGCTTTCCCTCGAGGCTTTCCCTCGAGGCTTTCCCACAAGGCTTTCCCACAGGGCTGTGCCAAGTGCCACCTTGGTGTGAGTCGATCCTCGGCGTGAAAGACGAGCCGGTGAAGGGAAAAGAGGTTCCTCTGGAATGGACAGAGATATCTGGGGGACTTTTGGAATGGTGGCACGACCCTGGAGTTCCTCTCGCCGTTCCTGTTGAGAGGACCTCCTCTTGAGATGCGACGGGAACGCCCGGAATTCTTTTCCGACGAAGCAGGGAAAGGATCCCTCACCTCGAGCTACGAGGCGGAAACGGGGCTCCTCTGGATGTGGGCGGGACCCTCGTGTTTTCTCTCGAGTGGAGACGGGTATGTCGGGGAACTTCTTGAGTTGCACCAAGGGAGTGAAGGACCCTTTCGACGTTCCAGAGGTGAGGTGTGATTAGCCCCGAGAAGCCTCTGCGGAAATGGGCCTCATCTCGCCTGCAGGGGAGAACCTCCTGGATATTCTCGAGTTGCGGCAGGTCTTCTCGAGTTACGACGCGGACCTCAGGGACCCGCTCTGGTGGCCTCAGGAAGGGCCAGTCCCATGCGAGTTGCTAGGGGCCATCTCGCGATACACTCCCGTCGATGCCGGGGCCTAAGACCTTGTGCGGCGTCGGGGTCGGAACCTCAGGATTCCTCTCCAGTGTTGACATGGATTTTGGGGTGCCTCTGAGACTCCCCAGGGGAGTCAGGCCTCGTCTCGAGTGGGGGCATGCACGTGTGCTTCCCTCCCAAGCTGCAGCAGTAGGGTCACGCTTCCTGTCACGTGGATCAAGGGATCTGTGGCTTTCCCTCGAGGCTTTCCCTCGAGGCTTTCCCAGGAGGCTTTCCCACAGGGCTATGAGAAGTGCCTCCTTGGTGTGAGTCGATCCTCTGCGTGAAAGACGAGCCGGTAAAGGGAAAACAGTTTCCTCTGGAATGGACTGAGACATCTGGGGGACTCTTGGAATGGTGGCACGACCCTGGAGTTCCTCTCGCCGTTCCTGTTGAGAGGGCCTCCTCTTGAGATGCGACGGGAACGCCGGGAATTCTTTCCCGACGAAGCAGGGAAAGGATCCCTCACCTCGAGCTACGAGGGGGAAACGGGGCTCCTCTGGATGTGGGCGGTACCCTCGTGTTTCCTCTCGAGTGGAGACGGGTATGTCGGGGAACTTCTTGATTTGCACCAAGGGTGTTAAAGACCCTTTCGACGTTCCAGAGGTGAGGTGTGATTAACACCGAGAAGCCTCTGCGGAAATTGGCCTCATCGCGCCTGCAGGGGAGAACCTCCTGGATATTCTCGAGTTGCAGCAGATCTTCTCGAGTTACGACGGCGACCTCAGGGACCCGCTCTGGTGGCCTCAGGAAGGGCCCGTCCCCATGAGAGTTGCTAGGGGCCATTTCGGGATTCCTCTCCAGTCGATGCCGGGCCCGAAGACCTTGTGTGGAGTTGGGGCGGGAAGCTGAGCATTCCTCTCCAGTGTCAACATGGATCTTGGGGTGCCTCTGAGTCTCCGCAGGGGAGTCAGGCCTCGTCTCGAGTGGGGGCATGCAGGTGCGCTTCCCTCCCGAGCTGCAGCAGTAGGGTCACGCTTCCTGTCACGTGGATAAAGGGATCTGTGGCTTTCCCTCGAGGCTTTCACACTAGGCTTTCCCACAGGGCTGTGCCAAGTGCCACCTTGGTGTGAGTCGATCCTCGGTGTGAAAGACGAGCCGGTGAAGGAAAAAGAAGTTCCTCTGGAATGGATTGAGACATCTGGGGGACTCTTGGAATGGTGGCACGACCCTGGAGTTCCTCTCGCCATTCCTGTTGAGAGGGCCTCCTCTTGAGATGCGACGGGAACGCCCGGAATTCTTTCACGACGAAGAAGGGAAAGTATCCCTCACCTCGAGCTACGAGGCGGAAACGGGTCCCTTCTGGATGTGGGCGGGACCCTCGTGTTTCCTCTCGAGTGGAGACGGGTATGTCGGGGAACTTCTTGAGTTGTACCAAGGGTGGGAAGGAACATTTCGACGTTCCAGAGGTGAGGTGTGATTAGCCCCGAGAAGCCTCTGCGGAAATGGGCCTCATCTCGCCTGCAGGGGAGAACCTCCTGGATATTCTCGAGTTGTGGCAGGTCTTCTCGAGTTAACACGGGGACCTCAGGGACCCGCTCTGGTGGCCTCAGGCAGGGCCAGTCCCCATGCGAGTTGCTAGGGGCCATCTCGGGATTCCTCTCCCGTCGATGCCGGGGCCTAAGGCCTTGTGTGGAGTCGGGGCCGGAACCTGAGCATTCCTCTCCAGTGTTGAAATGGATTTTGGGGTGCCTCTGAGTCTCCCCAGGGGAGTCATGCCTCGTCTCGAGTGGGGGCATGCACGTGCCCTTCCCTCCCGAGCTGCGGCGGTAGGGTCACCCTTCCTGTCATGTGGATCAAGGGATCTGTGGCTTTGCCTCGAGGTTTTCTCTCGAGGCTTTCCCACGAGGCTTTCCCACAGGGCTGTGCCAAGTGCCACCTTGGTGTGAGTCGATCCTCGGCGTGAAAGACGAGCCGGTGAAGGGAAAAGAGGTTCCTCTGGAATGGACAGAGACATCTGGGGGACTTTTGGAATGGTGGCACGACCCTGGAGTTCCTCTCGCCGTTCCTGTTGAGAGGACCTCCTCTTGAGATGCGACGGGAACGCCCGGAATTCTTTCCCGACGAAGCAGGGAAAGGATCCCTCACCTCGAGCTACGAGGCGGAAACGGGGCTCCTCTGGATGTGGGCGGGACCCTCGTGTTTCCTCTCGAGTGGAGACGGGTATGTCGGGGAACTTCTCGAGTTGCACCAAGGGAGTGACGGACCCTTTCGACGTTCCGGAGGTGAGGTGTGATTAGCCCCGAGAAACCTCTGCGGAAATGGGCCTCATCTCGCCTGCAGGGGAGAACCTCCTGGATATTCTCGAGTTGCAGCAGGTCTTCTCGAGTTACGACGGAGACCTCAGGGACCCGCTCTGGTGGCCTCAGGAAGGGCCAGTCCCCATGCGAGTTGCTAGGGGCCAGCTCGAGATTCCTCTCCCGGCGATGCCGGGGCCTAAGACCTTGTGTGGAGTCGGGGCCAGAACCTGAGGATTCCTCTCCAGTTTTGATATGGATTTTGGGGTGCCTGAGAGTCTCCCCAGGGGAGTCATGCCTCGTCTCGAGTGGGGGCATGCACGTGCGATTCCCTCCGGAGCTGCAGCAGTAGGGTCACGCTTCCTGTCACGTGGATAGAGGGATCTGTGGCTTTCCCTCGAGGCTTTCCCTCGAGGCTTTCCCACTAGGCTTTCCCACAGGGCTGTGCCAAGTGCCACCTTGGTGTGAGTCGATCCTCGGCGTGAAAGCCGAGCCGGTGAAGGAAAAAGAGGTTCCTCTGGAAAGGATTGAGACATCTGGGGGACTCTTGGAATGGTGGCACGACCCTGGAGTTCCTCTCGCCGTTCCTGTTGAGTGGGCCTCCTCTTCAGATGCGACGGGAACGCCCGGAATTCTTTCCCGACGAAGCAGGGAAAGGATCCCTCACCTCGAGCTACGAGGCGGAAACGGGGCTCCTCTGGATGTGGGCGGGACCCTCGTGTTTCCTCTCGAATGGAGACGGGTATGTCAGGAAACTTCTTCAGTTTTACCAAGGGTGGGAAGGAAACTTTTGACGTTCATGAGATGAGGTGTGATTAGCCCCAAGAAGCCTCTGCGGAAATGAGCCTCATCTCGCCTGCAGGGCAGAACCTCCTGGATATTCTCCAGTTGCGGCAGGTCTTCTCGAGTTACGACGGGGACCTCAGGGACCCGTTCTGGTGGCCTCAGGAAGGGCCAATCCCCATGCGAGTTGCTAGGGGCCATCTCGGGATTCCTCTCCCATCGATCCCGGGGCCTAAGACCTTGTGTGGAGTCGGGGCCGGAACCTGAGGATTCCTCTCCAGTGTTGACATGGATCTTGGGGTGCCTCTCAGTCTCCCCAGGGGAGTCAGGCCTCGTCTCGAGTGGGGGCATGCACGTGCGATTCCCTCCTGAGCTGCAGCAGTAGGGTCACGCTTCCTGTCACGTGGATCAAAGGATCTGTGGCTTTCCCTCGAGGCTTTCCCTCGAAGCTTTCCCACGAGGCTTTCCCACAGGGCTGTGCCAAGTGCCACCTTGGTGTGAGTCGATCCTCCGCGTGAAATACGAGCCGGTGAAGGGAAAAGAGGTTCCTCTGGAATGGACAGAGACATCTGGGGGACTTTTGGAATGGTGGCACGACCCTGGAGTTTCTCTCGCCGTTCCTGTTGAGAGGGACTCCTCTTGAGATGCGACGGGAATGCCCGGAATTCTTTCCCGACGAAGCAGGGAAAGGATCCCTCACCTCGAGCTACGAGGCGGAAACGGGGCTCCTCTGCATGTGGGCGGGACCCTCGTGTTTCCTCTCGAGTGGAGACGGGTATGTCGGGGAACTTCTTCAGTTGTACCAAGGGTGGGAAGGAACCTTTCGACGTTCCAGAGGTGAGGTGTGATTAGCCCCGAGAAGCCTCTGAGGAAATGGGCCTCATCTCGCCTTCAGGGGAGAACCTCCTGGATATTCTCGAGTTGCGGCAGGTCTTCTCGAGTTACGACGGGGACCTCAGGGACCCGCTCTGGTGGCCTCAGGAAGGGCCAGTCCCCATGCGAGTTGCTAGGGGCCATCTCGGGATTCCTCTCCCATCGATCCCGGGGCCTAAGACCTTGTGTGGAGTCGGGGCCGGAACCTGAGGATTCCTCTCCAGTGTTGACATGGATCTTGGGGTGCCTCTCAGTCTCCCCAGGGGAGTCAGGCCTCGTCTCGAGTGGGGGCATGCACGTGCGATTCCCTCCCGAGCTGCAGCAGTAGGGTCACGCTTCCTGTCACGTGGATCAAAGGATCTGTGGCTTTCCCTCGAGGATTTCCCTTGAGGCTTTCCCACGAGGCTTTCCCACAGGGCTGTGCCAAGTGCCACCTTGGTGTGAGTCGATCCTCGGCGTGAAAGACGAGCCGGTGAAGGGAAAAGAGGTTCCTCTGGAATGGACAGAGATATCTGGGGGACTTTTGGAATGGTGGCACGACCCTGGAGTTCCTCTCGCCGTTCCTGTTGAGAGGACCTCCTCTTGAGATGCGACGGGAACGCCCGGAATTCTTTCCCGACGAAGCACGGAAAGGATCCCGCACCTCGAGCTACGAGGCGGAAACGGGGCTCCTCTGGATGTGGGCGGGACCCTCGTGTTTCCTCTCGAGTGGAGACGGGTATGTCGGGGAACTTCTTCAGTTGCACCAAGGGAGTGAAGTACCCTTTCGACGTTCCAGAGGTGAGGTGTGATTAGCCCCGAGAAGCCTCTGCGGAAATGGGCCTCATCTCGCCTGCAGGGGAGAACCTCCTGGATATTCTCGAGTTGCGGCAGGTCTTCTCGAGTTACGACGGGGACCTCAGGGACCCGCTCTGGTGGCCTCAGGAAGGTCCAGTCCCCATGCGAGTTGCTAGGAGCCATCTCGAGATTCCTCTCCCGGCGATGCCGGGGCCTAAGACCTTGTGTGGAGTCGGGGCCAGAACCTGAGGATTCCTCTCCAGTGTTGACATGGATTTTGGGGTGCCTGAGAGTCTCCCCAGGGGAGTCAGGACTCGTCTCGTGTGGGGGGCATGCACGTGCGCTTCCCTCCCGAGCTGCAGCAGTAGGGTCACGCTTCCTGTCACGTGGATAAAGGGATCTGTGGCTTTCCCTCGAGGCTTTCCCTGGAGGATTTCCCACGAGGTTTTCCCACAGGGCTGTGCCAAGTGCCACCTTGGTGTGAGTCGATCCTCGGCGTGAAAGACGAGCCCGTGAAGGAAAAAGAGGTTCCTCTGGAAAGGATTGAGACATCTGGGGGACTCTTGGAATGGTGGCATGACCCTGGAGTTCCTCTCGCCGTTCCTGTTGAGAGGGCCTCCTCTTGAGATGCGACGGGAACGCCCGGAATTCTTTCCCGACGAAGCAGGGAAAGGATCCCTCACCTCGAGCTACGAGGCGGAAACGGGGCTCCTCTGGATGTGGGCGGGACCCTCGTGTTTCCTCTCGAGTGGAGACGGGTATGTCGGGGAACTTCTTCAGTTGTACCAAGGGTGGGAAGGAACCTTTTGACGTTCCAGAGATGAGGTGTGATTAGCCCCGAGAAGACTCTGCGGAAATGAGCCTCATCTCGCCTGCAGGGGAGAACCTCCTGGATATTCTCGAGTTGCGGCAGGTCTTCTCTAGTTATGACGGGGACCTCAGGGACCCGCTCTGGTGGCCTCAGGAAGGGCCAATCCCCATGCGAGTTGCTAGGGGCCATCTCGGGATTCCTCTCCCATCGATGCCGGGGACTAAGACCTTGTGTGGAGTCGGGGCCGGAACCTGAGCATTCCTCTCCAGTGTTGACATGGATCTTGGGGTGCCTCTCAGTCTCCCCAGGGGAGTCAGGCCTCGTCTCGAGTGGGGGCATGCACGTGCGATTCCCTCCCGAGCTTCAGCAGTAGGGTCACGCTTCCTGTCACGTGGATCAAAGGATCTGTGGCATTCCCTCGAGGATTTCCCTCGAGGCTTTCCCACGAGGCTTTCCCACAGGGCTGTGCCAAGTGCCACCTTGGTGTGAGTCGATCCTCGGCGTGAAAGACGAGCCGGTGAAGGGAAAAGAGGTTCCTCTGGAATGGACAGAGACATCTGGGGGACTTTTGGAATGGTGGCACGACCCTGGAGATCCTCTCGCCGTTCCTGTTGAGAGGACCTCCTCTTGAGATGCGACGGGAACGCCCGGAATTCTTTCCCGACGTAGCAGGGAAAGGATCCCTCACCTCGAGCTACGAGGTGGAAACGGGGCTCCTCTGGATGTGGGCGGGACCCTCGTGTTTCCTCTCGAGTGGAGACGGGTATGTCGGGGAACTTCTCGAGTTTCACCAAGGGAGTGAAGGACCCTTTCGACGTTCCAGAGGTGAGGTGTGATTAGCCCCGAGAAGCCTCTGCGGAAATGGGCCTCATCTCGCCTGCAGGGGAGAACCTCCTGGATATTCTCGAGTTGCGGAAGGTCTTCTCGAGTTACGACGGGGACCTCAGGGACCCGCTCTGGTGGCCTCAGGAAGGGCCAGTCCCCATGCGAGTTGCTAGGAGCCATCTCGGGATTCCTCTCCCATCGATGCCGGGGCCTAAGACCTTGTGTGGAGTCGGGGCCGGAACCTGAGGATTCCTCTCCAGAGTTGACATGGATCTTGGGGTGCCTCTCAGTCTCCCCAGGGGAGTCAGGCCTCGTCTCGAGTGGGGGCATGCACGTGCGATTCCCTCCGGAGCTGCAGCAGTAGGGTCACGCTTCCTGTCACGTGGATCAAAGGATCTGTGGCTTTCCCTCGAGGCTTTCCCTCGAGGCTTTCCCACGAGGCTTTCCCACAGGGCTGTGCCAAGTGCCACCTTGGTGTGAGTCGATCCTCGGCGTGAAATACGAGCTGGTGAAGGGAAAAGAGGTTCCTCTGGAATGGACAGAGACATCTGGGGGACTTTTGGAATGGTTGCACGACCCTGGAGTTTCTCTCGCCGTTCCTGTTGAGAGGGACTCCTCTTGAGATGCGACGGGAACGCCCGGAATTCTTTCCCGACGAAGCAGGGAAAGGATCCCTCACCTCGAGCTACGAGGCGGAAACGGGGCTCCTCTGGATGTGGGCGGGACCCTCGTGTTTCCTCTCGAGTGGAGACGGGTATGTCGGGGAACTTCTTCAGTTGTACCAAGGGTGGGAAGGAACCTTTCGACGTTCCAGAGGTGAGGTGTGATTAGCCCCGAGAAGCCTCTGAGGAAATGGGCCTCATCTCGCCTTCAGGGGAGAACCTCCTGGATATTCTCGAGTTGCGGCAGGTCTTCTCGAGTTACGACGGGGACCTCAGGGACCCGCTCTGGTGGCCTCAGGAAGGGCCAGTCCCCATGCGAGTTGCTAGGGGCCATCTCGGGATTGCTCTCCCATCGATCCCGGGGCCTAAGACCTTGTGTGGAGTCGGGGCCGGAACTTGAGGATTCCTCTCCAGTGTTGACATGGATCTTGGGGTGCCTCTCAGTCTCCCCAGGGAGTCAGGCCTCGTCTCGAGTGGGGGCATGCACGTGCGATTCCCTCCCGAGCTGCAGCAGTAGGGTCACGCTTCCTGTCACGTGGATCAAAGGATCTGTGGCTTTCCCTCGAGGATTTCCCTTGAGGCTTTCCCACGAGGCTTTCCCACAGGGCTGTGCCAAGTGCCACCTTGGTGTGAGTCGATCCTCGGCGTGAAAGACGAGCCGGTGAAGGGAAAAGAGGTTCCTCTGGAATGGACAGAGATATCTGGGGGACTTTTGGAATGGTGGCACGACCCTGGAGTTCCTCTCGCCGTTCCTGTTGAGAGGACCTCCTCTTGAGATGCGACGGGAACGCCCGGAATTCTTTGCCGACGAAGCACGGAAAGGATCCCGCACCTCGAGCTACGAGGCGGAAACGGGGCTCCTCTGGATGTGGGCGGGACCCTCGTGTTTCCTCTCGAGTGGAGACGGGTATGTCGGGGAACTTCTTCAGTTGCACCAAGGGAGTGAAGTACCCTTTCGACGTTCCAGAGGTGAGGTGTGATTAGCCCCGAGAAGCCTCTGCGGAAATGGGCCTCATCTCGCCTGCAGGGGAGAACCTCCTGGATATTCTCGAGTTGCGGCAGGTCTTCTCGAGTTACGACGGGGACCTCAGGGACCCGCTCTGGTGGCCTCAGGAAGGTCCAGTCCCCATGCGAGTTGCTAGGAGCCATCTCGAGATTCCTCTCCCGGCGATGCCGGGGCCTAAGACCTTGTGTGGAGTCGGGGCCAGAACCTGAGGATTCCTCTCCAGTGTTGACATGGATTTTGGGGTGCCTGAGAGTCTCCCCAGGGGAGTCAGGCCTCGTCTCGAGTGGGGGCATGCACGTGCGATTCCCTCCCGAGCTTCAGCAGTAGGGTCACGCTTCCTGTCACGTGGATCAAAGGATCTGTGGCATTCCCTCGAGGATTTCCCTCGAGGCTTTCCCACGAGGCTTTCCCACAGGGCTGTGCCAAGTGCCACCTTGGTGTGAGTCGATCCTCGGCGTGAAAGACGAGCCGGTGAAGGGAAAAGAGGTTCCTCTGGAATGGACAGAGACATCTGGGGGACTTTTGGAATGGTGGCACGACCCTGGAGTTCCTCTCGCCGTTCCTGTTGAGAGGACCTCCTCTTGAGATGCGACGGGAACGCCCGGAATTCTTTCCCGACGTAGCAGGGAAAGGATCCCTCACCTCGAGCTACGAGGCGGAAACGGGGCTCCTCTGGATGTGGGCGGGACCCTCGTGTTTCCTCTCGAGTGGAGACGGGTATGTCGGGGAACTTCTCGAGTTTCACCAAGGGAGTGAAGGACCCTTTCGACGTTCCAGAGGTGAGGTGTGATTAGCCCCGAGAAGCCTCTGCGGAAATGGGCCTCATCTCGCCTGCAGGGGAGAACCTCCTGGATATTCTCGAGTTGCGGCAGGTCTTCTCGAGTTACGACGGGGACCTCAGGGACCCGCTCTGGTGGCCTCAGGAAGGGCCAGTCCCCATGCGAGTTGCTAGGAGCCATCTCGGGATTCCTCTCCCATCGATGCCGGGGCCTAAGACCTTGTGTGGAGTCGGGGCCGGAACCTGAGGATTCCTCTCCAGAGTTGACATGGATCTTGGGGTGCCTCTCAGTCTCCCCAGGGGAGTCAGGCCTCGTCTCGAGTGGGGGCATGCACGTGCGATTCCCTCCGGAGCTGCAGCAGTAGGGTCACGCTTCCTGTCACGTGGATCAAAGGATCTGTGGCTTTCCCTCGAGGCTTTCCCTCGAGGCTTTCCCACGAGGCTTTCCCACAGGGCTGTGCCAAGTGCCACCTTGGTGTGAGTCGATCCTCGGCGTGAAATACGAGCCGGTGAAGGGAAAAGAGGTTCCTCTGGAATGGACAGAGACATCTGGGGGACTTTTGGAATGGTTGCACGACCCTGGAGTTTCTCTCGCCGTTCCTGTTGAGAGGGACTCCTCTTGAGATGCGACGGGAACGCCCGGAATTCTTTCCCGACGAAGCAGGGAAAGGATCCCTCACCTCGAGCTACGAGGCGGAAACGGGGCTCCTCTGGATGTGGGCGGGACCCTCGTGTTTCCTCTCGAGTGGAGACGGGTATGTCGGGGAACTTCTTCAGTTGTACCAAGGGTGGGAAGGAACCTTTCGAGGTTCCAGAGGTGAGGTGTGATTAGCCCCGAGAAGCCTCTGAGGAAATGGGCCTCATCTCGCCTTCAGGGGAGAACCTCCTGGATATTCTCGAGTTGCGGCAGGTCTTCTCGAGTTACAACGGGGACCTCAGGGACCCGCTCAGGTGGCCTCAGGAAGGGCCAGTCCCCATGCGAGTTGCTAGGGGCCATCTCGGGATTCCTCTCCCATCGATCCCGGGGCCTAAGACCTTGTGTGGAGTCGGGGCCGGAACCTGAGGATTCCTCTCCAGTGTTGACATGGATCTTGGGGTGCCTCTCAGTCTCCCCAGGGGAGTCAGGCCTCGTCTCGAGTGGGGGCATGCACGTGCGATTCCCTCCCGAGCTGCAGCAGTAGGGTCACGCTTCCTGTCACGTGGATCAAAGGATCTGTGGCTTTCCCTCGAGGATTTCCATTGAGGCTTTCCCACGAGGCTTTCCCACAGGGCTGTGCCAAGTGCCACCTTGGTGTGAGTCGATCCTCGGCGTGAAAGACGAGCCGGTGAAGGGAAAAGAGGTTCCTCTGGAATGGACAGAGACATCTGGGGGACTTTTGGAATGGTGGCACGACCCTGGAGTTCCTCTCGCCGTTCCTGTTGAGAGGACCTCCTCTTGAGATGCGACGGGAACGCCCGGAATTCTTTCCCGACGTAGCAGGGAAAGGATCCCTCACCTCGAGCTACGAGGCGGAAACGGGGCTCCTCTGGATGTGGGCGGGACCCTCGTGTTTCCTCTCGAGTGGAGACGGGTATGTCGGGGAACTTCTCGAGTTTCACCAAGGGAGTGAAGGACCCTTTCGACGTTCCAGAGGTGAGGTGTGATTAGCCCCGAGAAGCCTCTGCGGAAATGGGCCTCATCTCGCCTGCAGGGGAGAACCTCCTGGATATTCTCGAGTTGCGGCAGGTCTTCTCGAGTTACGACGGGGACCTCAGGGACCCGCTCTGGTGGCCTCAGGAAGGGCCAGTCCCCATGCGAGTTGCTAGGAGCCATCTCGGGATTCCTCTCCCATCGATGCCGGGGCCTAAGACCTTGTGTGGAGTCGGGGCCGGAACCTGAGGATTCCTCTCCAGAGTTGACATGGATCTTGGGGTGCCTCTCAGTCTCCCCAGGGGAGTCAGGCCTCGTCTCGACTGGGGGCATGCACGTGCGATTCCCTCCGGAGCTGCAGCAGTAGGGTCACGCTTCCTGTCACGTGGATCAAAGGATCTGTGGCTTTCCCTCGAGGCTTTCCCTCGAGGCTTTCCCACGAGGCTTTCCCACAGGGCTGTGCCAAGTGCCACCTTGGTGTGAGTCGATCCTCGGCGTGAAATACGAGCCGGTGAAGGGAAAAGAGGTTCCTCTGGAATGGACAGAGACATCTGGGGGACTTTTGGAATGGTTGCACGACCCTGGAGTTTCTCTCGCCGTTCCTGTTGAGAGGGACTCCTCTTGAGATGCGTCGGGAACGCCCGGAATTCTTTCCCGACGAAGCAGGGAAAGGATCCCTCACCTCGAGCTACGAGGCGGAAACGGGGCTCCTCTGGATGTGGGCGGGACCCTCGTGTTTCCTCTCGAGTGGAGACGGGTATGTCGGGGAACTTCTTCAGTTGTACCAAGGGTGGGAAGGAAGCTTTCGACGTTCCAGAGGTGAGGTGTGATTAGCCCCGAGAAGCCTCTGAGGAAATGGGCCTCATCTCGCCTTCAGGGGAGAACCTCCTGGATATTCTCGAGTTGCGGCAGGTCTTCTCGAGTTACGACGGGGACCTCAGGGACCCGCTCTGGTGGCCTCAGGAAGGGTCAGTCCCCATGCGAGTTGCTAGGGGCCATCTCGGGATTCCTCTCCCATCGATCCCGAGGCCTAAGACCTTGTGTGGAGTCGGGGCCGGAACCTGAGGATTCCTCTCCAGTGTTGACATGGATCTTGGGGTGCCTCTCAGTCTCCCCAGGGGAGTCAGGCCTCGTCTCGAGTGGGGGCATGCACGTGCGATTCCCTCCCGAGCTGCAGCAGTAGGGTCACGCTTCCTGTCACGTGGATCAAAGGATCTGTGGCTTTCCCTCGAGGATTTCCCTTGAGGCTTTCCCACGAGGCTTTCCCACAGGGCTGTGCCAAGTGCCACCTTGGTGTGAGTCGATCCTCGGCGTGAAAGACGAGCCGGTGAAGGGAAAAGAGGTTCCTCTGGAATGGACAGAGATATCTGGGGGACTTTTGGAATGGTGGCACGACCCTGGAGTTCCTCTCGCCGTTCCTGTTGAGAGGACCTCCTCTTGAGATGCGACGGGAACGCCCGGAATTCTTTCCCGACGAAGCACGGAAAGGATCCCGCACCTCGAGCTACGAGGCGGAAACGGGGCTCCTCTGGATGTGGGCGGGACCCTCGTGTTTCCTCTCGAGTGGAGACGGGTATGTCGGGGAACTTCTTCAGTTGCACCAAGGGAGTGAAGTACCCTTTCGACGTTCCAGAGGTGAGGTGTGATTAGCCCCGAGAAGCCTCTGCGGAAATGGGCCTCATCTCGCCTGCAGGGGAGAACCTCCTGGATATTCTCGAGTTGCGGCAGGTCTTCTCGAGTTACGACGGGGACCTCAGGGACCCGCTCTGGTGGCCTCAGGAAGGTCCAGTCCCCATGCGAGTTGCTAGGAGCCATCTCGAGATTCCTCTCCCGGCGATGCTGGGGCCTAAGACCTTGTGTGGAGTCGGGGCCAGAACCTGAGGATTCCTCTCCAGTGTTGACATGGATTTTGGGGTGCCTGAGAGTCTCCCCAGGGGAGTCAGGACTCGTCTCGTGTGGGGGCATGCACGTGCGCTTCCCTCCCGAGCTGCAGCAGTAGGGTCACGCTTCCTGTCACGTGGATAAAGGGATCTGTGGCTTTCCCTCGAGGCTTTCCCTCGAGGATTTCCCACGAGGTTTTCCCACAGGGCTGTGCCCAGTGCCACCTTGGTGTGAGTCGATCCTCGGCGTGAAAGACGAGCCGGTGAAGGAAAAAGAGGTTCCTCTGGAAAGGATTGAGACATCTGGGGGACTCTTGGAATGGTGGCATGACCCTGGAGTTCCTCTCGCCGTTCCTGTTGAGAGGGCCTCCTCTTGAGATGCGACGGGAACGCCCGGAATTCTTTCCCGACGAAGCAGGGAAAGGATCCCTCACCTCGAGCTACGAGGCGGAAACGGGGCTCCTCTGGATGTGGGCGGGACCCTCGTGTTTCCTCTCGAGTGGAGACGGGGATGTCGGGGAACTTCTTCAGTTGTACCAAGGGTGGGAAGGAACCTTTTGACGTTCCAGAGATGAGGTGAGATTAGCCCCGAGAAGCCTCTGCGGAAATGAGCCTCATCTCGCCTGCAGGGGAGAACCTCCTGGATATTCTCGAGTTGCGGCAGGTCTTCTCGAGTTACAACGGGGACCTCAGGGACCCGCTCTGGTGGCCTCAGGAAGGGCCAATCCCCATGCGAGTTGCTAGGGGCCATCTCGGGATTCCTCTCCCATCGATGCCGGGGCCTAAGACCTTGTGTGGAGTCGGGGCCGGAACCTGAGCATTCCTCTCCAGTGTTGACATGGATCTTGGGGTGCCTCTCAGTCTCCCCAGGGGAGTCAGGCCTCGTCTCGAGTGGGGGCATGCACGTGCGATTCCCTCCCGAGCTTCAGCAGTAGGGTCACGCTTCCTGTCACGTGGATCAAAGGATCTGTGTCATTCCCTCGTGGATTTCCCTCGAGGCTTTCCCACGAGGCTTTCCCACAGGGCTGTGCCAAGTGCCACCTTGGTGTGAGTCGATCCTCGGCGTGAAAGACGAGCCGGTGAAGGGAAAAGAGGTTCCTCTGGAATGGACAGAGACATCTGGGGGACTTTTGTAATGGTGGCACGACCCTGGAGTTCCTCTCGCCGTTCCTGTTGAGAGGACCTCCTCTTGAGATGCGACGGGAACGCCCGGAATTCTTTCCCGACGTAGCAGGGAAAGGATCCCTCACCTCGAGCTACGAGGCGGAAACGGGGCTCCTCTGGATGTGGGCGGGACCCTCGTGTTTCCTCTCGAGTGGAGACGGGTATGTCGGGGAACTTCTCGAGTTTCACCAAGGGAGTGAAGGACCCTTTCGACGTTCCAGAGGTGAGGTGTGATTAGCCCCGAGAAGCCTCTGCGGAAATGGGCCTCATCTCGCCTGCAGGGGAGAACCTCCTGGATATTCTCGAGTTGCGGCAGGTCTTCTCGAGTTACGACGGGGACCTCAGGGACCCGCTCTGGTGGCCTCAGGAAGGGCCAGTCCCCATGCGAGTTGCTAGGAGCCATCTCGGGATTCCTCTCCCATCGATGCCGGGGCCTAAGACCTTGTGTGGAGTCGGGGCCGAAACCTGAGGATTCCTCTCCAGAGTTGACATGGATCTTGGGGTGCCTCTCAGTCTCCCCAGGGGAGTCAGGCCTCGTCTCGAGTGGGGGCATGCACGTGCGATTCCCTCCCTAGCTTCAGCAGTAGGGTCACTCTTCCTGTCTCGTGGATCAAAGGATCTGTGGCTTTCCCTCGAGGATTTCCCTCGAGGCTTTCCCACGAGGCTTTCCCACAGGGCTGTGCCAAGTGCCACCTTGGTGTGAGTCGATCCTCGGCGTGAAATACGAGCCGGTGAAGGGAAAAGAGGTTCCTCTGGAATGGACAGAGACATCTGGGGGACTTTTGGAATGGTGGCACGACCCTGGAGTTCCTCTCGCCGTTCCTGTTGAGAGGACCTCCTCTTGAGATGCGACGGGAACGCCCGGAATTCTTTCCCGACGAAGCAGGGAAAGGATCCCTCACCTCGAGCTACGAGGCGGAAACGGGGCTCCTCTGGATGTGGGCGAGACCCTCGTGTTTCCTCTCGAGTGGAGACGGGTATGTCGGGGAACTTCTCGAGTTTCACCAAGGGAGTGAAGGACCCTTTCGACGTTCCAGAGGTGAGGTGTGATTAGCCCCGAGAAGCCTCTGCGGAAATGGGCCTCATCTCGCCTGCAGGGGAGAACCTCCTGGATATTCTCGAGTTGCGGCAGGTCTTCTCGAGTTACGACGGGGACCTCAGGAACCCGCTCTGGTGGCCTCAGGAAGGGCCAGTCCCCATGCGAGTTGCTAGGAGCCATCTCGAGATTACTCTCCCGGAGATGCCGGGGCCTAAGACCTTGTGTGGAGTCGGGGCCAGAACCTGAGGATTCCTCTCCAGTGTTGACATGGATTTTGGGGTGCCTGTGAGTCTCCCCAGGGGAGTCAGGACTCGTCTCGAGTGGGGGCATGCACGTGCGCTTCCCTCCCGAGCTGCAGCAGTAGGGTCACGCTTCCTGTCACGTGGATAAAGGGATCTGTGGCTTTCCCTCGAGGCTTTCCCTCGAGGATTTCCCACGAGGCTTTCCCACAGGCCTGTGCCAAGTGCCACCTTGGTGTGAGTCGATCCTCGGCGTGAAAGACGAGCAGGTGAAGGAAAAAGAGGTTCCTCTGGAAAGGATTGAGACATCTGGGGGACTCTTGGAATGGTGGCACGACCCTGGAGTTCCTCTCGCCGTTCCTGTTGAGAGGGCCTCCTCTTGAGATGCGACGGGAACGCCCGGAATTCTTTCCCGACGAAGCAGGGAAAGGATCCCTCACCTCGAGCTACGAGGCGGAAACGGGGCTCCTCTGGATGTGAGCGGGACCCTCGTGTTTCCTCTCGAGTGGAGACGGGTATGTCGGGGAACTTCTTCAGTTTTACCAAGGGTGGGAAGGAACCTTTTCACGTTCCAGAGATGAGGTGTGATTAGCCCCGAGAAGCCTCTGCGGAAATGAGCCTCATCTCCCCTGCAGGGCAGAACCTCCTGGATATTCTCGAGTTGCGGCAGGTCTTCTCGAGTTACGACGGGGACCTCAGGGACCCGCTCTGGTGGCCTCAGGAAGGGCCAATCCCCATGCGAGTTGCTAGGGGCCATCTCGGGATTCCTCTCCTACCGATCTCGGGGCCTAAGACCTTGTGTGGATTCGTGGCCGGAACCTGAGGATTCCTCTCCAGTGTTGACATGGATCTTGGGGTGCCTCTCAGTCTCCCCAGGGGAGTCAGGCCTCGTCTCGAGTGGGCGCATGCACGTGCGATTCCCTCCCGAGCTGCAGCAGTAGGGTCACGCTTACTGTCACGTGGATCAAAGGATCTGTGGCATTCCCTCGAGGATTTCCCTCGAGGCTTTCCCACGAGGCTTTCCCACAGGGCTGTGCCAAGTGCCACCTTGGTGTGAGTCGATCCTCGGCGTGAAAGACGAGCCGATGAAGGGAAAAGAGGTTCCTCTGGAATGGACAGAGATATCTGGGGGACTCTTGGAATGGTGGCACGACCCTGGAGTTACTCTCGCCGTTCCTGTTGAGAGGGCCTCCTCTTGAGATGCGACGGGAACGCCCGGAATTCTTTCCCGACGAAGCAGGGAAAGGATCCCTCACCTCGAGCTACGAGGCGGAAACGGGGCTCCTCTGGATGTGAGCGGGACCCTCGTGTTTCATCTCGAGTGGAGAAGGGTATGTCGGGGAACTTCTTGAGTTGCACCAAGGGTGTGAAGGTACCTTTCGACGTTCCAGAGGTGAGGTGTGATCAGCCCCGAGAAGCCTCTGCGGAAATGGGCCTCATCTCGCCTGCAGGGGAGAACCTCCTGGATATTCTCGAGTTGCGGCAAGTCTTCCCGGGTTACGACGGGGACCTCAGGGACCCGCTCTGGTGGCCTCAGGAAGGGCCAGTCCCCATGCGAGTTGCTAGGGGCCATCTCGAGATTCCTCTCCCATCGATGCCGGGGCCTAAGACCTTGTGTGGAGTCGGGGCCAGAACCTGAGGATTCCTCTCCAGTGTTGACATGGATCTTGGGGTGCCTCTCAGTCTCCCCAGGGGAGTCAGGCCTCGTCTCGAGTGGGGGCATGCACGTGCGATTCCCTCCCGAGCTGCAGCAGTAGGGTCACGCTTCCTGTCACGTGGATCAAAGGATCTGTGGCTTTCCCTCGAGGATTTCCCTCGAGGCTTTCCCACGAGGCTTTCCCACAGGGCTGTGCCAAGTGCCACCTTGGTGTGAGTCGGTCCTCGGCGTGAAAGTCGAGCCGGTGAAGGGAAAAGAGGTTCCTCTGGAATGGACAGAGACATCTGGGGGACTTTTGGAATGGTGGCACGACCCTGGAGTTCCTCTCGCCGTTCCTGTTGAGAGGACCTCCTCTTGAGATGCGACGGGAACGCCCGGAATTCTTTCCCGAAGAAGCAGGGAAAGCATCCCTCACCTCGAGCTACGAGGCGGAAACGGGGCTCCTCTGGATGTGGGCGGGACCCTCGTGTTTCCTCTCGAGTGGAGACGGGTATGTCGGGGAACTTCTTGAGTTGCACCAAGGGAGTGAAGGATCCTTTCGACGTTCCAGAGGTGAGGTGTGATTAGCCCCGAGACGCCTCTGCGGAAATGGGCCTCATCTCGCCTGCAGGGGAGAACCTCCTGGATATTCTCGAGTTGCGGCAGGTCTTCTCGAGTTACGACGGGGACCTCAGGGACCCGCTCTGGTGGCCTCAGGAAGGGCCAGTCCCCATGCGAGTTGCCAGTGGCCATCTCCAGATTCCTCTCCCATCGATGCCGGGGCCTAAGGCCTTGTGTGGAGTCGGGGCCGGAACCTGAGCATTCCTCTCCAGTGTTGACATGGATTTTGGGGTGCCTCTGAGTCTCCCCAGGGGAGTCAGGCCTCGTCTCGAGTGGGGGCATGCACGTGCGCTTCCCTCCCGAGCTGCAGCCGTAGGGTCACGCTTCCTGTCACGTGGATAAAGGGATCTGTGGCTTTCCCTCGAGCCTTTCCCACGAGGCTTTCCCACAGGGCTGTGCCAAGTGCCACCTTGGTGTGAGTCGATCCTCGGCGTGAGAGACGAGCCGGTGAAGGAAAAAGAGTTTCCTCTGGAGTGGACTGAGACATCTGGGGGATTCTTGGTATGGTGGCACGACCCTGGAGTTCCTCTCGCCGTTCCTGTTGAGAGGCCCTCCTCTTGAGATGCGACGGGAACGCCGGGAATTCTTTCCCGACGAAGCAGGGAAAGGATCCCTCACCTCGAGCTACGAGGTGGAAACGGGGCTCCTCTGGATGTGGGCGGGACCCTCGTGTTTCCTCTCGAGTGGAGACGGGTATGTCGGGGAACTTCTTGAGTTGCACCAAGGGTGTGAAGGACCCTTTCGACGTTCCAGAGGTGAGGTGTGATTAGACCCGAGAAGCCTCTGCGGAAATGGGCCTCATCTCGCCTGCAGGGGAGAACCTTCTGGATATTCTCGAGTTGCGGCAGGTTTCTCGAGTTACGATGGGGACTTCAGGGACCCGCTCTGGTGGCCTCAGGAAGGGCCAGTCCCCATGCGAGTTGCTAGGGACCATCTCGAGATTCCTCTCCCGTCGATGCCGGGGCCTAAGGCCTTGTGTGGAGTCGGGGCCGGAACCTGAGCATTCCTCTCCAGTGTTGACATGGATTTGGGGTGCCTCTGAGTCTCCCCAGGGGAGTAAGGACTCGTATCGATTGGGGGCATGCACGTGCGATTCCCTCCCGAGCTGCAGCAGTAGGGTCACGCTTCCTGTCACGTGGATCAAGGGATCTGTGGCTTTCCCTCGAGGATTTCCCTCGAGGCTTTCCCACAAGGCTTTCCCACAATGCTGTGCCAAGGGCCAGCTTGGTGTGAGTCGATCCTCGGCGTGAAAGACGAGCCGGTGAAGGGAAAAGAGGTTCTTCTGGAATGGACAGATACGTCTGGGGGACTTTTGGAATGGTGGCACGACCCTGGAGTTCCTCTCGCCGTTCCTGTTGAGAGGACCTCCTCTTGAGATGCGACGGGAACGCCGGGAATTCTTTCCCGACGAAGCAGGGAAAGGATCCCTCACCTCGAGCTACGAGGCGGAAACGGGGCTCCTCTGGATGTGGGCGGGACCTTCGTGTTTCCTCTCGAGTGGAGACGGGTATGTCGGGGAACTTCTTGATTGCACCAAGGGAGTTAAGGACCCTTTCGACGTTCCAGAGGTGAGGTGTGATTAGCCCCGAGAAGCCTCTGCGGAAATGGGCCTCATCTCGCCTGCAGGGGAGAACCTCCTGGATATTCTCGAGTTGCGGCAGGTCTTCTCGAGTTACAACGGGGACCTCAGGGACCCGCTCTGGTGGCCTCAGGAAGGGCCAGTCCCCATGCGAGTTGGTAGGGGCCATCTTTGGATTACTCTCCCATCGATGCCGGGGCCTAAGGCCTTGTGTGGAGTCGGGGCCGGAACCTGAGGATTCCTCTCCAGTGTTGACATGGATCTTGGGGTGCCTCTCAGTCTCCCCAGGGGAGTCAGGCCTCGTCTCGAGTGGGGGCATGCATGTGCGATTCCCTCCAGAGCTGCAGCAGTAGGGTCACGCTTCCTGTCACGTGGATCAAAGGATCTGTGGCTATCCCTCGAGGATTTCCCTCGAGGCTTTCCCACGAGGCTTTCCCACAGGGCTGTGCCAAGTGCCACCTTGGTGTGAGTCGATCCTCGGCGTGAAAGACGAGCCGGTAAAGGGAAAAGAGGTTCCTCTGGAATGGACAGAGACATCTGGGGGACTTTTGGAATGGTGGCAAGACCCTGCAGTTCCTCTCTCCGTTCCTGTTGAGAGGACCTGCTCTTGAGATGCGACGGGAACGCCCGGAATTCTTTCCCGACGAAGCAGGGAAAGGATCCCTCACCTCGAGCTACGAGGCGGAAACGGGGCTCCTCTGGATGTGGGCGGGACCCTCGTGTTTCCTCTCGAGTGGAGACGGGTATGTCGGGGAACTTCTTGAGTTGCACCAAGGGAGTGAAGGACCCTTTCGACGTTCCAGAGATGAGGTGTGATTAGCCCCGAGAAGCCTCTGCGGAAATGGGCCTCATCTCGCCTGCAGGGGAGAACCTTCTGGATATTCTCGAGTTGCGGCAGGTCTTCTCGAGTTACGACGGGGACCTCAGGGACCCGCTCTGTTGGCCTCAGGAAGGGCCAGTCCCCATGCGAGTTGCTAGGGGCCATCTCGAGATTCCTCTCCCGTCGATGCCGGGGCCTAAGGCCTTGTGTGGAGACGGGGCCGGAACCTGAGCATTCCTCTCCAGTGTTGACATGGATTTGGGGTGTCTCTGAGTCTCCCCAGGGGAGTCAGGCCTCGTCTCGAGTGGGGGCATGCACGTGCGATTCCCTCCCGACCTGCAGCAGTAGGGTCACGCTTCCTGTCACGTGGATGAAGGGATCTGTGGCTTTCCCTCGAGGCTTTCCCTCGAGGCTTTCCCACGAGGCTTTCCCACAGGGCTGTGCCAAGTGCCACCTTGGTGTGAGTCGATCCTCGGCGTGAAAAACGAGCCGGTGAAGGGAAAAGAGGTTCCTCTGGAATGGACTGAGACATCTGTGGGACTCATGGAATGGTGGCACGACCCTGGAGTTCCTCTCGCCGTTCCTGTTGAGAGGGCCTCCTCTTGAGATGCGACGGGAACGCCCGGAATTCTTTCCCGACGAAGCAGGGAAAGGATCCCTCACCTCGAGCTACGAGGCGGAAACGGGGCTCCTCTGGATGTGGGCGGGACCCTCGTGTTTCCTCTCGGGTGGAGACGGGTTTGTCGGGGAACTTCTTGAGTTGTACCAAGGGTGGGAAGGAACCTTTCGACGTTCCAGAGGTGAGGTGTGATTAGCCCCGAGAAGCCTCTGCGGAAATGGGCCTCATCTTGCCTGCAGGGGAGAACCTCCTGGATATTCTCGAGTTGCGGCAGGTCTTCTCGAGTTACGACGGGGACCTCAGGGACCCTCTCTGGTGGCCTCAGAAAGGGCCAGTCCCCATGCGAGTTGCTGGGGGCCATCTCGGGATTCCTCTCCCGTCGATGCCGGGGCCTAAGACCTTATGTGGAGTCGGGGCCGGAACCTGAGGATTCCTCTCCAGTGTTGACATGGATCTTGGGGTGCCGCTCAGTCTCTCCAGGGGAGTCAGGCCTCGTCTCGAGTGGGGGCATGCACGTGCTCTTGCCTCCCGAGCTGCAGCAGTAGGGTCACGCTTCCTGTCACGTGGATAAAGGGATCTGTGGCTTTCCCACGAGGCTTTCCCACAGGGCTGTGCCAAGTGCCACCATGGTGTGAGTCGATCCTCGGCGTGAAAGACGAGCCGGTGAAGGGAAAAGAGGTTCCTCTGGCATGGACTGAGACATCTGGGGGACTCTTGGAATGGTGGCACGACCCTGGAGTTCCTCTCGCCGTTCCTGTTGAGAGGCCCTCCTCTTGAGATGCGACGGGAACGCCGGGAATTCTTTCCCGACGAAGCAGGGAAAGGATCCCTCACCTCGAGCTACGAGGTGGAAACGGGGCTCCTCTGGATGTGGGCGGGACCCTCGTGTTTCCTCTCGAGTGGAGACGGGTATGTCGGGGAACTTCTTGAGTTGCACCAAGGGTGTGAAGGACCCTTTCGACGTTCCAGAGGTGAGGTGTGATTAGACCCGAGAAGCCTCTGCGGAAATGGGCCTCATCTCGCCTGCAGGGGAGAACCTTCTGGATATTCTCGAGTTGCGGCAGGTTTCTCGAGTTACGATGGGGACTTCAGGGACCCGCTCTGGTGGCCTCAGGAAGGGCCAGTCCCCATGCGAGTTGCTAGGGGCCATCTCGAGATTCCTCTCCCGTCGATGCCGGGGCCTAAGGCCTTGTGTGGAGTCGGGGCCGGAACCTGAGCATTCCTCTCCAGTGTTGACATGGATTTGGGGTGCCTCTGAGTCTCCCCAGGGGAGTAAGGACTCGTATCGATTGGGGGCATGCACGTGCGATTCCCTCCCGAGCTGCAGCAGTAGGGTCACGCTTCCTGTCACGTGGATCAAGGGATCTGTGGCTTTCCCTCGAGGATTTCCCTCGAGGCTTTCCCACGAGGCTTTCCCACAATGCTGTGCCAAGGGCCAGCTTGGTGTGAGTCGATCCTCGGCGTGAAAGACGAGCCGGTGAAGGGAAAAGAGGTTCTTCTGGAATGGACAGATACATCTGGGGGACTTTTGGAATGGTGGCACGACCCTGGAGTTCCTCTCGCCGTTCCTGTTGAGAGGACCTCCTCTTGAGATGCGACGGGAACGCCGGGAATTCTTTCCCGACGAAGCAGGGAAAGGATCCCTCACCTCGAGCTACGAGGCGGAAACGGGGCTCCTCTGGATGTGGGCGGGACCTTCGTGTTTCCTCTCGAGTGGAGACGGGTATGTCGGGGAACTTCTTGAGTTGCACCAAGGGAGTGAAGGACCCTTTCGACGTTCCAGAGGTGAGGTGTGATTAGCCCCGAGAAGCCTCTGCGGAAATGGGCCTCATCTCGCCTGCAGGGGAGAACCTCCTGGATATTCTCGAGTTGCGGCAGGTCTTCTCGAGTTACAACGGGGACCTCAGGGACCCGCTCTGGTGGCCTCAGGAAGGGCCAGTCCCCATGCGAGTTGGTAGGGGCCATCTTTGGATTACTCTCCCATCGATGCCGGGGCCTAAGGCCTTGTGTGGAGTCGGGGCCGGAACCTGAGGATTCCTCTCCAGTGTTGACATGGATCTTGGGGTGCCTCTCAGTCTCCCCAGGGGAGTCAGGCATCGTCTCGAGTGGGGGCATGCATGTGCGATTCCCTCCAGAGCTGCAGCAGTAGGGTCACGCTTCCTGTCACGTGGATCAAAGGATCTGTGGCTATCCCTCGAGGATTTCCCTCGAGGCTTTCCCACGAGGCTTTCCCACAGGGCTGTGCCAAGTGCCACCTTGGTGTGAGTCGATCCTCGGCGTGAAAGACGAGCCGGTAAAGGGAAAAGAGGTTCCTCTGGAATGGACAGAGACATCTGGGGGACTTTTGGAATGGTGGCAAGACCCTGCAGTTCCTCTCTCCGTTCCTGTTGAGAGGACCTGCTCTTGAGATGCGACGGGAACGCCCGGAATTCTTTCCCGACGAAGCAGGGAAAGGATCCCTCACCTCGAGCTACGAGGCGGAAACGGGGCTCCTCTGGATGTGGGCGGGACCCTCGTGTTTCCTCTCGAGTGGAGACGGGTATGTCGGGGAACTTCTTGAGTTGCACCAAGGGAGTGAAGGACCCTTTCGACGTTCCAGAGATGAGGTGTGATTAGCCCCGAGAAGCCTCTGCGGAAATGGGCCTCATCTCGCCTGCAGGGGAGAACCTTCTGGATATTCTCGAGTTGCGGCAGGTCTTCTCGAGTTACGACGGGGACCTCAGGGACCCGCTCTGTTGGCCTCAGGAAGGGCCAGTCCCCATGCGAGTTGCTAGGGGCCATCTCGAGATTCCTCTCCCGTCGATGCCGGGGCCTAAGGCCTTGTGTGGAGACGGGGCCGGAACCTGAGCATTCCTCTCCAGTGTTGACATGGATTTGGGGTGTCTCTGAGTCTCCCCAGGGGAGTCAGGCCTCGTCTCGAGTGGGGGCATGCACGTGCGATTCCCTCCCGACCTGCAGCAGTAGGGTCACGCTTCCTGTCACGTGGATGAAGGGATCTGTGGCTTTCCCTCGAGGCTTTCCCTCGAGGCTTTCCCACGAGGCTTTCCCACAGGGCTGTGCCAAGTGCCACCTTGGTGTGAGTCGATCCTCGGCGTGAAAAACGAGCCGGTGAAGGGAAAAGAGGTTCCTCTGGAATGGACTGAGACATCTGTGGGACTCATGGAATGGTGGCACGACCCTGGAGTTCCTCTCGCCGTTCCTGTTGAGAGGGCCTCCTCTTGAGATGCGACGGGAACGCCCGGAATTCTTTCCCGACGAAGCAGGGAAAGGATCCCTCACCTCGAGCTACGAGGCGGAAACGGGGCTCCTCTGGATGTGGGCGGGACCCTCGTGTTTCCTCTCGGGTGGAGACGGGTTTGTCGGGGAACTTCTTGAGTTGTACCAAGGGTGGGAAGGAACCTTTCGACGTTCCAGAGGTGAGGTGTGATTAGCCCCGAGAAGCCTCTGCGGAAATGGGCCTCATCTTGCCTGCAGGGGAGAACCTCCTGGATATTCTCGAGTTGCGGCAGGTCTTCTCGAGTTACGACGGGGACCTCAGGGACCCGCTCTGGTGGCCTCAGAAAGGGCCAGTCCCCAGGCGAGTTGCTGGGGGCCATCTCGGGATTCCTCTCCCGTCGATGCCGGGGCCTAAGACCTTATGTGGAGTCGGGGCCGGAACCTGAGGATTCCTCTCCAGTGTTGACATGGATCTTGGGGTGCCGCTCAGTCTCTCCAGGGGAGTCAGGCCTCGTCTCGAGTGGGGGCATGCACGTGCTCTTGCCTCCCGAGCTGCAGCAGTAGGGTCACGCTTCCTGTCACGTGGATAAAGGGATCTGTGGCTTTCCCACGAGGCTTTCCCACAGGGCTGTGCCAAGTGCCACCATGGTGTGAGTCGATCCTCGGCGTGAAAGACGAGCCGGTGAAGGGAAAAGAGGTTCCTCTGGCATGGACTGAGACATCTGGGGGACTCTTGGAATGGTGGCACGACCCTGGAGTTCCTCTAGCCGTTCCTGTTGAGAGGGCCTCCTCTTGAGATGCGACGGGAACGCCGGGAATTCTTTCCCGACGAAGCAGGGATAGTATCCCTCAACTCGAGCTACGAGGCGGAAACGGGGCTCCTCTGGATGTGGGCGGGACCCTCGTGTTTCCTCTCGAGTGGAGACGAGTGTGTCGGGGAACTTCTTGAGTTGTACCAAGGGTGGGAAGGAACATTTCTACGTTCCAGAGGTGAGGTGTGATTAGCCCCGAGAAGCCTCTGCGGAAATTGGCCTCATCTCGCCTGCAGGGGAGAACCTCCTGGATATTCTCGAGTTGCGGCAGGTCTTCTCGAGTTACGACGGGGACCTCAGGGACCCGCTCTGGTGGCCTCAGGAAGGGCCAGTCCACATGCGAGTTGCTAGGGGCCATCTCGGGATTCCTCTCTCATCGATGCCGGGGCCTAAGACCTTGTGTGGAGTCGGGGCCAGAACCTGAGGATTCCTCTCCAGTGTTGACATGGATCTTGGGGTGCCTCTCAGTCTCCCCAGGGGAGTCAGGCCTCGTCTCGAGTGGGGGCATGCACGTGTGCTTCCCTCCCGAGCTGCAGCATTAGGGTCACGCTTCCTGTCACGTGGATCAAAGGATCTGTGGCTTTCCCTGGAGGATTTCCCTCGATGCTTTCCCACGAGGCTTTCCCACAGGGCTGTGCCAAGTGCCACCTTGGTGTGAGTCGATCCTCGGCGTGAAAGACGAGCCGGTGAAGGGAAAAGAGGTTCCTCTGGAATGGACAGAGACATCTGGGGGACTTTTGGAATGGTGGCACGACCCTGGAGTTCCTTACGCTGTTCCTGTTGAGAGGACCTCCTCTTGAGATGCGACGGGAAAGCCCGGAATTCTTTCCCGACGAAGCAGGGAAAGGATCCCTCACCTCGAGCTACGAGGCGGAAACGGGGCTCCTCTGGATGTGGGCGGGACCCTCGTGTTTCCTCTCGAGTGGAGACGGGTATGTCGGGGAACTTCTTGAGTTTCACCAAGGGAGTGAAGGACCCTTTCGACGTTCCAGAGGTGAGGTGTGATTAGCCCCGAGAAGCCTCTGCGGAAATGGGCCTCATCTCGCCTGCAGGGGAGAACCTCCTGGATATTCTCGAGTTGCGGCAGGTCTTCTCGAGTTACGACGGGGACCTCAGGGACCCGCTCTGGTGGCCTCAGGAAGGGCCAGTCCCCATGCGAGTTGCTAGGGGCCATCTCGGGATTCCTCTCTCATCGATGCCGGGGCCTAAGACCTTGTGTGGAGTCGGGGCCGGAACCTGAGGATTCCTCTCCAGTGTTGACATGGATCTTGGGGTGCCTCTGAGTCTCCCCAGGGGAGTCAGGCCTCGTCTCGAGTGGGGGCATGCACGTGCGATTCCCTCCCGAGCTGCAGCAGTAGGGTCACGCTTCCTGTCACGTGGATCAAGGGATCTGTGGCTTTCCCTCGAGGCTTTCCCTCGAGGCTTTCCCACGAGGCTTTCCCACAGGGCTGTGCCAAGTGCCACCTTGGTGTGAGTCGATCCTCGGCGTGAAAGACGAGCCGGTGAAGGGAAAAGAGGTTCCTCTGGAATGGACAGAGACATCTGGGGGACTTTTGGAATGGTGGCACGACCCTGGAGTTCCTCTCGCTGTTCCTGTTGAGAGGACCTCAACTTGAGATGCGACGGGAACGCCCGGAATTCTTTCCCGACGAAGCAGGGAAAGGATCCCTCACCTCGAGCTACGAGGCGGAAACGGGGCTCCTCTGGGTGTGGGCGGGACCCTCGTGTTTCCTCTCGAGTGGAGACGGGTATGTCGGGGAACTTCTTGAGTTGCACCAAGGGAGTGAAGGACCCTTTCGACGTTCCAGAGGTGAGGTGTGATTAGCCCCGAGAAGCCTCTCTGGAAATGGGCCTCATCTCGCCTGCAGGGGAGAACCTCCTGGATATTCTCGAGTTGCAGCAGGTCTTGTCGAGTTAGGACGGGGACCTCAGGGACCCGCTCTGGTGGCCTCAGGAAGGGCCAGTCCCCATGCGAGTTGCTAGGGGCCATCTCGAGATTCCTCTCCCGTCGATGCCGGGGACTAAGGCCTTGTGTGGAGTCGGGGCCGGAACCTGAGGATTCCTCTCCAGTGTTGACATGTATTTTGGGGTGCCTGTGAGTCTCCCCAGGGGAGTCAGGACTCGTCTCGAGTGGGGGCATGCACGTGCGCTTCCCTCCCGAGCTGCAGCCGTAGGGTCACGCTTCCTGTCACGTGGATAAAGGGATCTGTGGCTTTCCCTCGAGGCTTTCCCTCGAGGATTTCCCACGAGGCTTTCCCACAGGCCTGTGCCAAGTGCCACCTTGGTGTGAGTCGATCCTCGATGTGAAAGACGAGCCGGTGAAGGGAAAAGAGGTTCCTCTGGAATGCACTGAGATATCTGGGGGACTCTTGGAATGGTGGCACGACCCTGGAGTTCCTCTCGCCGTTCCTGTTGAGAGGGCCTCCTCTTGAGATGCGACGGGAACGCCCGGAATTCTTTCCCGACGAAGCAGGGAAAGGATCCCTCACCTCGAGCTACGAGGCGGAAACGGGGCTCCTCTGGGTGTGGGCGGGAAACTCGTGTTTCCTCTCGAGTGGAGACGGGTATGTCGGGGAACTTCTTGAGTTGCACCAAGGGAGTGAAGGACCCTTTCGACGTTCCAGAGGTGAGGTGTGATTAGCCCCGAGAAGCCTCTGCGGAAATGGGCCTCCTCTCGCCTGCAGGGGACAACCTCCTGGATATTCTCGAGTTGCGGCAGGTCTTCTCGAGTTACGACAGGGACCTCAGGGACCCGCTCTGGTGACCTCAGGAAGGGCCAGTCCCCATGCGAGTTGCTAGGGGCCATCTCGAGATTCCTCTCCCGTCGATGCCGGGGCCTAAGGCCTTGTGTGGAGCCGGGGCCGGAAACTGAGGATTCCTCTCCAGTGTTGACATGGATCTTGGGGTGCCTCTCAGTCTCTCCAGGGGAATCAGGCCTCGTCTCGAGTGGGGGCATGCACGTGCGCTTCCCTCCCGACCTGCAGCAGTAGGGTCACGCTTCCTGTCACGTGGATCAAGGGATCTGTGGCTTTCCCTCGAGGATTTCCCTCGAGGCTTTCCCACGAGGCTTTCCCACAGGGCTGTGCCAAGTGCCACCTTGGTGTGAGTCGATCCTCGGCGTGAAAGACGAGCCGGTGAAGGGAAAAGAGGTTCCTCTGGAATGGACAGAGACATCTGGGGGACTTTTGGAATGGTGGCACGACCCTGGAGTTCCTCTCGCTGTTCCTGTTGAGAGGACCTCAACTTGAGATGCGACGGGAACGCCCGGAATTCTTTCGCGACGAAGCAGGGAAAGGATCCCTCACCTCGAGCTACGAGGCGGAAACGGGGCTCCTCTGGGTGTGGGCGGGACCCTCGTGTTTCCTCTCGAGTGGAGACGGGTATGTCGGGGAACTTCTTGAGTTGCACCAAGGGAGTGAAGGACCCTTTCGACGTTCCAGAGGTGAGGTGTGATTAGCCCCGAGAAGCCTCTCTGGAAATGGGCCTCATCTCGCCTGCAGGGGAGAACCTCCTGGATATTCTCGAGTTGCAGCAGGTCTTGTCGAGTTACGACAGGGACCTCAGGGACCCGCTCTGGTGGCCTCTGGAAGGGCCAGTCCCAACGCGAGTTGCTAGGGGCCATCTCGGGATTCCTCTCCCATCGATGCCTGGGCCTAAGACCTTGTGTGGAGTCGGGGCCGGAACCTGAGCATTCCTCCCCAGTGTTGACATGGACCTTGGGGTGCCTTGGAGTCTCCCCAGGGGAGTCAGGCCTCGTCTCGAGTGGGGGCATGCACGTGCCCTTCCCTCCCGAGCTGCAGCAGTAGTGTCACGCTTCCTGTCACGTGGATCAAGGGATCTGTGGCTTTCCCTCGAGGCTTTCCCTCGAGGATTTTCCACGAGGCTTTCCCACAGGGCTGTGCAAAGTGCCACCTTGGTGTGTGTCGATCCTCGGCGTGAAAGACGAGCCGGTGAAGGGAAAAGAGGTTCCTCTGCAATGGACTGAGACATTTGAGGGTCTCTTGGAATGGTGGCACGACCCTGGAGTTCCTCTCGCCGTTCCTGTTGAGACGACCTCCTCTTGAGATGCGACGGGAACGCCGGGAATTCTTTCCCGACGAAGCAGGTAAAGGATCCTTCACCTCGAGCTACGAGGCGGAAACGGGGCTCCTCTGGATGTGGGCGGGACCCTCGGGTTTCCTCTCGAGTGGAGACGGGTATGTCGGGGAACTTCTTGATTTGCACCCAGGGTGTGAAGGACCCTTTCGACGTTCCAGAGGTGAGGTGTGAATAGCCCCGAGAAGACTCTGCGGAAATGGGCCTCCTCTTGCCTGGAGGGGAGATCCTCCTGGATTTTCTCGAGTTGTGGCAGGTGTTCTCGAGTTACGACGGGGACCTCAGGGACCCGCTCTTGTGGCCTCAGGAAGGGCCAGTCCCCATGCGAGATGCTAGGGGCCATCTCGGCATTCCTCTCCCGTCGATGCCGGGGCCTAAGACCTTGTGTGGAGTTGGGGCCGGAACCTGAGCATTCCTCTCCAGTGTTGACATGGATCTTGGGGTGCCTCTGAGTCTCCCCAGGGGAGTCAGGTCTCGTCTCGTGTGGGGGCATGCACGTGCCCTTCCCTCCCGAGCTGCAGCAGTAGTGTCACGCTTCCTGTCACGTGGATCAAGGGATCTGTGGCTTTCCCTCGAGGCTTTCCCTCGAGGCTTTCCCAAGAGGCTTTCCCACAGGGCCATGCCAAGTGGCACCTTGGTGTGAGTCGATCCTCGGCGTGAAAGACGAGCCGGTGAAGGGAAAAGAGGTTCCTCTGGAATGGACTGAGACATTTGGGGGACTCTTGGAATGGTGGAACGACCCTGGAGTTCCTCTCGCTGTTCCTGTTGAGAGGGCCTCCTCTTGAGATGCGACGGGAACGCCGGGAATTCTTTCCCGACGAAGCAGGGAAAGGATCCCTCACCTCGAGCTACGAGGCGGAAACGGGGCACCTCTGGATGTGGGCGGGACCCTCGTGTTTCCTCTCGAGTGGAGACGGGTATGTCGGGGAACTTCTTGAGTTGCACCAAGGGTGTGAAGGACCCTTTCGAATTTCCAGACGTGAGGTGTGATTAGCCCCGAGAAGCGTCTGTGGAAACGGGCCTCCTCTCGCCTGGAGGGGAGATCCTCCTGGATTTTCTCGAGTTGCCGCAGGTCTTCTCAAGTTACGACGGGGACCTCAGGGACCCGCTCTGGTGGCCTCAGGAAGGGCCAGTCCCCATGCGAGTTGCTAGGGCCCATCTCGGGATTCCACTCCCGTCGATGCCGGGGCCTAAGACCTTGTGTGGAGTTGGGGCCGGAACCTGAGCATTCCTCTCCAGTGTTGACATGGATCTTGGGGTGCCTCTGAGTCTCCCCAGCGGAGTCAGGCCTCGTCTCGAGTGGGGGCATGCACGTCTCCTTCCCTCCCGAGCTGCAGCAATAGGGTAACGCTTCCAGTCACCTGGATCAACGAATCTGTGGCTTTCCCTCAAGGCTTTCCCTCGAGGCTTTCCGACGAGTCTTTCCCACAGGGCTGTGCCAAGTGCCACTTTGGTGTGAGTCGATCCTCGGCGTGAAAGACGAGCCGGTGAAGGGAAAAGAGGTACCTCTGGAATGGACTGAGACATCTGGGGGACTCTTGGAATGGTGACACGACCCTGGTTTTCCTCTCGCCGTTCCTGTTGACAGGGCCTCCTCTTGGGGTGCGACGGGAACGCCGGGAATTCTTTCCCGACGAAGCAGGGAAAGGTCCGTCACCTCGAGCTACGAGGAGGAAACGGGGCTCCTCTGGATGTGGGCGGGACCCTCGTGTTTCCTCTCGAGTGGAGAAGGGTATGTCGGGGAACTTCTTGAGTTGCACCAAGGGTGCGACGGACCCTTTCGACGTTCCAGAGGTGAGGTGTGATTAGCCCCGAGAAGTCAGTGCCGAAATGGGCCTCATCTCGCCTGCAGGGGAGAACCTCCTGGATATTCTCGAGTTGCGGCAGGTCTTCTCGAGTTACGACGGGGACCTCAGGGACCCGCTCTGGTGGTCTCAGGAAGGGCCAGTCCCCATGCGAGTTGCGAGGGGCCATCTCGGGATTCTTCTCCCGTCGATGCCGTGGCCTAAGATCTTGTGTGGAGTTGGTGCTGGAACCTGAGCATTCCTCTCCAGTGTTGACATGGATCTTGGGGTGCCTCTGAGTCTCCCCAGGGGAGTCAGGCCTCGTCTCGAGTGGGGGCATGCACGTGCCCTTCCCTCCCGAGCTGCAGCAGTAGTGTCACGCTTCCTGTCACGTGGATCAAGGGATCTGTGGCTTTCCCTCGAGGCTTTCCCTCGAGGATTTTCCACGAGGCTTTCCCACAGGGCTGTGCAAAGTGCCACCTTGGTGTGGTGTCGATCCTCGGCGTGAAAGACGAGCCTGTGAAGGGAAAAGAGGTTCCTCTGCAATGGACTGAGACATTTGAGGGTCTCTTGGAATGGTGGCACGACCCTGGAGTTCCTCTCGCCGTTCCTGTTGAGACGACCTCCTCTTGAGATGAGACGGGAACGCCGGGAATTCTTTCCCGACGAAGCAGGTAAAGGATCCTTCACCTCGAGCTACGAGGCGGAAACGGGGCTCCTCTGGATGTGGGCGGGACCCTCGGGTTTCCTCTCGAGTGGAGACGGGTATGTCGGGGAACTTCTTGATTTGCACCCAGGGTGTGAAGGACCCTTTCCACGTTCCAGAGGTGAGGTGTGAATAGCCCCGAGAAGACTCTGCGGAAATGGGCCTCCTCTTGCCTGGAAGGGAGATCCTCCTGGATTTTCTCGAGTTGTGGCAGGTGTTCTCGAGTTACGACGGGGACCTCAGGGACCCGCTCTGGTGGCCTCAGGAAGGGCCAGTCCCCATGCGAGATGCTAGGGGCCATCTCGGCATTCCTCTCCTGTCGATGCCGGGGCCTAAGACCTTGTGTGGAGTTGGGGCCGGAACCTGAGCATTCCTCTCCAGTGTTGACATGGATCTTGGGGTGCCTCTGAGTCTCCCCAGGGGAGTCAGGTCTCGTCTCGTGTGGGGGCATGCACGTGCCCTTCCCTCCCGAGCTGCAGCAGTAGTGTCACGCTTCCTGTCACGTGGATCAAGGGATCTGTGGCTTTCCCTCGAGGCTTTCCCTCAAGGCTTTCCCAAGAGGCTTTCACACAGGGCCATGCCAAGTGGCACCTTGGTGTGAGTCGATCCTCGGCGTGAAAGACGAGCCGGTGAAGGGAAAAGAGGTTCCTCTGGAATGGACTGAGACATTTGGGGGACTCTTGGAATGGTGGAACGACCCTGGAGTTCCTCTCGCTGTTCCTGTTGAGAGGGCCTCCTCTTGAGATGCGACGGGAACGCCGGGAATTCTTTCCCGAAGAAGCAGGGAAAGGATCCCTCACCTCGAGCTACGAGGCGGAAACGGGGCTCCTCTGGATGTGGGCAGAACCCTCGTGTTTCCTCTCGAGTGGAGACGGGTATGTCGGGGAACTTCTTGAGTTGCACCAAGGGTGTGAAGGACCCTTTCGAATTTCCAGACGTGAGGTGTGATTAGCCCCGAGAAGCCTCTGTGGAAACGGGCCTCCTCTCGCCTGGAGGGGAGATCCTCCTGGATTTTCTCGAGTTGCCGCAGGTCTTCTCGAGTTAGGACGGGGACCTCAGGGACCCGCTCTGGTGGCCTCAGGAAGGGCCAGTCCCCATGCGAGTTGCTAGGGCCCATCTCGGGATTCCACTCCCGTCGATGCCGGGGCCTAAGACTTTGTGTGGAGTTGGGGCCGGAACCTGAGCTTTCCTCTCCAGTGTTGACATGGATCTTGGGGTGCCTCTGAGTCTCCCCAGCGGAGTCAGGCCTCGTCTCGAGTGGGGGCATGCACGTCTCCTTCCCTCCCGAGCTGCAGCAATAGGGTAACGCTTCCTGTCACCTGGATCAACGAATCTGTGGCTTTCCCTCAAGGCTTTCCCTCGAGGCTTTCCGACGAGGCTTTCCCACAGGGCTGTGCCAAGTGCCACCTTGGTGTGAGTCGATCCTCGGCGTGAAAGACGAGCCGGTGAAGGGAAAAGAGGTTCCTCTGGAATGGACTGAGACATCTGGGGGACTCTTGGAATGGTGACACGACCCTGGAGTTCCTCTCGCCGTTCCTGTTGAGAGGGCCTCCTCTTGGGGTGCGACGGGAACGCCGGGAATTCTTTCCCGACGAAGCAGGGAAAGGTCCGTCACCTCGAGCTACGAGGCGAAAACGGGGCTCCTCTGGATGTGGGCGGGACCCTCGTGTTTCCTCTCGAGTGGAGAAGGGTATGTCGGGGAACTTCTTGAGTTGCACCAAGGGTGCGACGGACCCTTTCGACGTTCGAGAGGTGAGGTGTGATTAGCCCCGAGAAGTCAGTGCCGAAATGGGTCTCATCTCGCCTGCAGGGGAGAACCTCCTGGATATTCTCGAGTTGCGGCAGGTCTTCTCGAGTTACGACGGGGACCTCAGGGACCCGCTCTGGTGGTCTCAGGAAGGGCCAGTCCCCATGCGAGTTGCTAGGGGCCATCTCGGGATTCCTCTCCCGTCGATGCCGGGGCCTAAGTCCTTGTGTGGAGTTGGGGCCGGAACCTGAGCATTCCTCTCCAGTGTTGACATGGATCTTTGGGTGCCTCTGAGTCTCCCCAGGGGAGTCAGGCCTCGTCTCGAGTGGGGGCATGCACGTGCCCTTCCCTCCCGAGCTGCAGCAGTAGTGTCACGCTTGCTGTCACCTGGATCAAGGGATCTGTGGCTTTCCCTCGAGGCTTTCCCTCGAGGCTTTCCCACGAGGCTTTCCCACAGGGCTGTGCAAAGTGCCACCTTGGTGTGAGTCGATCCTCGGCGTGAAAGACGAGCCGGTGAAGGGAAAAGAGGTTCCTCTGGAATGGACTGAGACATCTGGGGGACTCTTGGAATGGTGGCACGACTCCGGAGTTCCTCTCGCTGTTCCTGTTGAGAGGGCCTCCTCTTGAGATGCGACGGGAACGCCGGGAATTCTTTCCCGACGAAGCAGGGAAAGGATCCCTCACCTCGAGCTAGGAGGCGGAAACGGGGCTCCTCTGGATGTGGGCGGGACCCTCGTGTTTCCTCTCGAGTGGAGACGGGTATGTCGGGGAACTTCTTCAGTTGCACCCAGGGTGTGAAGGACCCTTTCGACGTTCCAGAGGTGAGGTGTGATTAGCCCCGAGAAGCCTCTGCGGAAATCGGCCTCATCTCGCCTGCAGGGGAGAATCTCCTGGATATTCTCGAGGTGCGGCAGGTCTTCTCGAGTTACGACGGGGACCTCAGGGACACGCTCTGGTGGCCTCAGGAAGGGCCAGTCCCCATGCAAGTTGCTAGGGGCCATCTAGGGATTCCTCTCCCGTCGATGCCGGGAACTAAGACCTTGTGTGGAGTCGGGTCCGGTACCTGAGGATTCCTCTCCAGTGTTGACATGGATTTTGGGGTGCCTCTGTGTCTCCCCAGGGGAGTCAGGCCTCGTTCGAGTTGGGGCATCCACGTGCGCTTCCCTCCCGAGCTGCAGCAGTAGGGTCACGCTTCCTGTCACGTGGATCGAGGGATCTGTGGCTTTCCCTCAAGGCTTTCCCTCGAGGCTTTCCCACGAGGCTTTCCCACAGGGCCATGCCAAGTGCCACCTTGGTGTGAGTCGATCCTCGGCGTGAAAGACGAGCCGGTGAAGGGAAAAGAGGTTCCTCTGGAATGGACTGAGACATCTGGGGGACTCTTGGAATGGTGGCAAGACCCTGGAGTTCCTCTCGCCGTTCCTGATGAGAGGGCCTCCTCTTGAGATGCGACGGGAACGCCGGGAATTCTTTCCCGACGAAGCAGGGAAAGGATCCCTCACCTCGAGCTACGAGGCGGAAACGGGGCTCCTCTGGATGTGGGCGGCACCTTCGTGTTTCCTCTCGAGTGGAGACGGGTATGTCGGGGAACTTCTTGAGTTGCACCAAGGGTGTTAAGGACCCTTTCGATGTTCCAGAGTTGAGGAGTGATTAGCCCCGAAAAGCCTCTGCAGAAATGGGCCTCCTCTCGCCTGCAGGAGAGAACCTCCTGGATGTTCTCGAGTGGCGGCATGTCTTCTCGAGTTACGACGGAGACTTCAGGGACCGGCTCTGGTGGCCTCAGGAAAGGCCAGTCCCCATGCGAGTTGCGAGGGGCCATCTCGGGATTCTTCTCCCGTCGATGCCGTGGCCTAAGACCTTGTGTGGAGTTGGTGCCGGAACCTGAGCATTCCTCTCCAGTGTTGACATGGATCTTGGGGTGCCTCTGAGTCTCCCCAGGGGAGTCAGGCCTCGTCTCGAGTGGGGGCATGCACGTGCCCTTCCCTCCCGAGCTGCAGCAGTAGTGTCACGCTTCCTGTCACGTGGATCAAGGGATCTGTGGCTTTCCCTCGAGGCTTTCCCTCGAGGCTTTCCCAAGAGGCTTTCCCACAGGGCCATGCCAAGTGGCACCTTGGTGTGAGTCGATCCTCGGCGTGAAAGACGAGCCGGTGAAGGGAAAAGAGGTTCCTCTGGAATGGACTGAGACATTTGGGGGACTCTTGGAATGGTGGAACGACCCTGGAGTTCCTCTCGCTGTTCCTGTTGAGAGGGCCTCCTCTTGAGATGCGACGGGAACGCCCGGAATTCTTTCCCGACGAAGCAGGGAAAGGATCCCTCACCTCGAGCTACGAGGCGGAAACGGGGCTCCTCTGGATGTGGGCGGAACCCTCGTGTTTCCTCTCGAGTGGAGACGGGTATGTCGGGGAACTTCTTGAGTTGCACCAAGGGTGTGAAGGACCCTTTCGAATTTCCAGACGTGAGGTGTGATTAGCCCCGAGAAGCCTCTGTGGAAACGGGCCTCCTCTCGCCTGGAGGGGAGATCCTCCTGGATTTTCTCGAGTTGCCGCAGGTCTTCTCGAGTTAGGACGGGGACCTCAGGGACCCGCTCTGGTGGCCTCAGGAAGGGCCAGTCCCCATGCGAGTTGCTAGGGCCCATCTCGGGATTCCACTCCCGTCGATGCCGAGGCCTAAGACCTTGTGTGGAGTTGGGGCCGGAACCTGAGCATTCCTCTCCAGTGTTGACATGGATCTTGGGGTGCCTCTGAGTCTCCCCAGCGGAGTCAGGCCTCGTCTCGAGTGGGGGCATGCACGTCTCCTTCCCTCCCGAGCTGCAGCAATAGGGTAACGCTTCCTGTCACCTGGATCAACGAATCTGTGGCTTTCCCTCAAGGCTTTCCCTCGAGGCTTTCCGACGAGGCTTTCCCACAGGGCTGTGCCAAGTGCCACCTTGGTGTGAGTCGATCCTCGGCGTGAAAGACGAGCCGGTGAAGGGAAAAGAGGTTCCTCTGGAATGCACTGAGACATCTGGGGGACTCTTGGAATGGTGACACGACCCTGGAGTTCCTCTCGCCGTTCCTGTTGAGAGGGCCTCCTCTTGGGGTGCGACGGGAACGCCGGGAATTCTTTCCCGACGAAGCAGGGAAAGGTCCGTCACCTCGAGATACGAGGCGGAAACGGGGCTCCTCTGGATGTGGGCGGGACCCTCGTGTTTCCTCTCGAGTGGAGAAGGGTATGTCGGGGAACTTCTTGAGTTGCACCAAGGGTGCGACGGACCCTTTCGACGTTCCAGAGGTGAGGTGTGATTAGCCCCGAGAAGTCAGTGCCGAAATGGGTCTCATCTCGCCTGCAGGGGAGAACCTCCTGGATATTCTCGAGTTGCGGCAGGTCTTCTCGAGTTACGACGGGGACCTCAGGGACCCGCTCTGGTGGTCTCAGGAAGGGCCAGTCCCCATGCGAGTTGCTAGGGGCCATCTCGGGATTCCTCTCCCGTCGATGCCGGGGCCTAAGTCCTTGTGTGGAGTTGGGGCCGGAACCTGAGCATTCCTCTCCAGTGTTGACATGGATCTTTGGGTGCCTCTGAGTCTCCCCAGGGGAGTCAGGCCTCGTCTCGAGTGGGGGCATGCACGTGCCCTTCCCTCCCGAGCTGCAGCAGTAGTGTCACGCTTGCTGTCACCTGGATCAAGGGATCTGTGGCTTTCCCTCGAGGCTTTCCCTCGAGGCTTTCCCACGAGGCTTTCCCACAGGGCTGTGCAAAGTGCCACCTTGGTGTGTGTCGATCCTCGGCGTGAAAGACGAGCCGGTGAAGGGAAAAGAGGTTCCTCTGCAATGGACTGAGACATTTGAGGGTCTCTTGGAATGGTGGCACGACCCTGGAGTTCCTCTCGCCGTTCCTGTTGACAGGGCCTCCTCTTGGGGTGCGACGGGAACGCCGGGAATTCTTTCCCGACGAAGCAGGGAAAGGTCCGTCACCTCGAGCTACGAGGCGGAAACGGGGCTCCTCTGGATGTGGGCGGGACCCTCGTGTTTCCTCTCGAGTGGAGAAGGGTATGTCGGGGAACTTCTTGAGTTGCACCAAGGGTGTGAAGGACCCTTTCGACGTTCCAGAGTTGAGGAGTGATTAGCCCCGAAAAGCCTCTGCGGAAATGGGCCTCCTCTCGCCTGCAGGAGAGAACCTCCTGGATGTTCTCGAGTTGCGGCAGGTCTTCTCGAGTTACGACGGGGACCTCAGGGACCCGCCCTGGTGGCCTCAGGAAGGGCCAGTCCCCATGCGACTTGCAAGGGACCATCTCAGGATTCGTCTCCCATCGATGCCGGGGCCTAAGGCCTTGTGTGGAGTCGGGGCCGGAACCTGAGGATTCCTCTCCAGTGTTGACATGGATCTTGGGGTGCCTCTCAGTCTCCCCAGGGGAGTCAGGCCTCGTCTCGAGTGGGGGCATGCATGTGCGATTCCCTCCAGAGCTGCAGCAGTAGGGTCACGCTTCCTGTCACGTGGATCAAGGGATCTGTGGCTTTCCCTCGAGGATTTCCCTCGAGGCTTTCCCACGAGGCTTTCCCACAGGGCTGTGCCAAGTGCCACCTTGGTGTGAGTCGATCCTCGGCGTGAAAGACGAGCCGGTGAAGGGAAAAGAGGTTCCTCTGGAATGGACAGAGACATCTGGGGGACTTTTGGAATGGTGGAACGACCCTGCAGTTCCTCTCTCCGTTCCTGTTGAGAGGGCCTCCTCTTGAGATGCGACGGGAACGCCCGGAATTCTTTCCCGACGAAGCAGGGAAAGGATCCCTCACCTCGAGCTACGAGGCGGAAACGGGGCTACTCTGGATGTGGGCGGGACCCTCGTGTTTCCTCTCGGGTGGAGACGGGTTTGTCGGGGAACTTCTTGAGTTGTACCAAGGGTGGGAAGGAACCTTACGACGTTCCAGAGGTGAGGTGTGATTAGCCCCGAGAAGCCTCTGTGGAAATGGGCCTCATCTCGCCTGCAGGGGAGAACCTCCTGGATATTCTCGAGTTGCGGCAGGTCTTCTCGAGTTACGACGGGGACCTCAGGGACCCGCTCTGGTGGCCTCAGGAAGGGCCAGTCCCCATGCGAGTTGCTGGGGGCCATCTCGGGATTCCTCTCCCGTCCATGCCGGGGCCTAAGACCTTATGTGGAGTCGGGGCCGGAACCTGAGGATTCCTCTCCAGTGTTGACATGGATCTTGGGGTGCCGCTCAGTCTCCCCAGGGGAGTCAGGCCTCGTCTCGAGTGGGGGCATGCACGTGCTCTTGCCTCCCGAGCTGCAGCAGTAGGGTCACGCTTCCTGTCACGTGGATAAAGGGATCTGTGGCTTTCCCACGAGGCTTTCCCACAGGGCTGTGCCAAGTGCCACCTTGGTGTGAGTCGATCCTCGGCGTGAAAGACGAGCCGGTGAAGGGAAAAGAGGTTCCTCTGGCATGGACTGAGACATCTGGGGGACTCTTGGAATGGTGGCACGACCCTGGAGTTCCTCTAGCCGTTCCTGTTGAGAGGGCCTCCTCTTGAGATGCGACGGGAACGCCTGGAATTCTTTCCCGACGAAGCAGGGATAGTATCCCTCAACTCGAGCTACGAGGCGGAAACGGGGCTCCTCTGGATGTGGGCGGGACCCTCGTGTTTCCTCTCGAGTGGAGACGAGTGTGTCGGGGAACTTCTTGAGTTGTACCAAGGGTGGGAATGAACATTTCGACGTTCCAGAGGTGAGGTGTGATTAGCCCCGAGAAGCCTCTGCGGAAATGGGCCTCATCTCGCCTGCAGGGGAGAACCTCCTGGATATTCCGAGTTGCGGCAGGTCTTCTCGAGTTACGTCGGGGACCTCAGGGACCCGCTCTGGTGGCCTCAGGAAGGGCCAGTCCCCTTGCGAGTTGCTAGGGTCCATCTCGGGATTCCTCTCCCATCGATGCCGGGGCCTAAGACCATGTGTGGAGTCGGGGCCGGAACCTGAGGATTCCTCTCCAGTGTTGACATGGATCTTGGGGTGCCTCTCAGTCTCCCCAGGGGAGTCAGGCCTCGTCTCGAGTGGGGGCATGCACGTGCGATTCCCTCCCGAGCTGCAGCAGTAGGGTCACGCTTCCTGTCACGTGGATAAAGGGATCTGTGGCTTTCCATCTAGGCTTTCCCTCGAGGCATTCCCACGAGGATTTCCCACAGGGCTGTGCCAAGTCCACCTTGGTGTGAGTCGATCCTCAGCGTGAAAGACGAGCCGGTGAAGGAAAAAGAGGTTCCTCTGGAATGGATTGAGACATCTGGGGGACTCTTGGAATGGTGGCACCACCCTGGAGTTCCTCTCGCCGTTCCTGTTGAGAGGGCCTCCTCTTGAGATGCGACGGGAACGCCCGGAATTCTTTCCCGATGAAGCAGGGAAAGGATCCCTCACCTCGAGCTACGAGGCGGAAACGGGGCTCCTCTGGATGTGGGCGGGACCCTCGTGTTTCCTCTCGAGTGGAGACGGGTGTGTCGGGGAACTTCTTGAGTTGTACCAAGGGTGGGAAGGAACATTTCTACGTTCCAGAGGTGAGGTGTGATTAGCCCCGAGAAGCCTCTGCGGAAATGGGCCTCATCTCGCCTGCAGGGGAGAACCTCTTGGATATTCTCGAGTTGCGGCAGGTCTTCTCGAGTTACGACGGGGACCTCAGGGACCCGCTCTGGTGGCCTCAGGAAGGGCCAGTCCCCAAGCGAGTTGCTAGGGGCCATCTCGGGATTCCTCTCCGATCGATGCCGGGGCCTAAGACCTTGTGTGGAGTCGGGGCCGGAACCTGAGGATTCCTCTCCAGTGTTGACATGGATCTTGGGGTGCCTCTCAGTGTCTCCAGGGGAATCAGGCCTCGTCTCGAGTGGGGGCATGCACGTGCGCTTCCCTCCCGACCTGCAGCAGTAGGGTCACGCTTCCTGTCACGTGGATCAAGGGATCTGTGGCTTTCCCTCGAGGATTTCCCTCGAGGCTTTCCCACGAGGCTTTCCCACAGGGCTGTGCCAAGTGCCACCTTGGTGTGAGTCGATCCTCGGCGTGAAAGACGAGCCGGTGAAGGGAAAAGAGGTTCCTCTGGAATGGACAGAGACATCTGGGGGACTTTTGGAATGGTGGCACGACCCTGGAGTTTCTCTCGCTGTTCCTGTTGAGAGGACCTCAACTTGAGATGCGACGGGAACGCCCGGAATTCTTTCCCGACGAAGCAGGGAAAGGATCCCTCACCTCGAGCTACGAGGCGGAAACGGGGCTCCTCTGGGTGTGGGCGGGACCCTCGTGTTTCCTCTCGAGTGGAGACGGGTATGTCGGGGAACTTCTTGAGTTGCACCAAGGGAGTGAAGGACCCTTTCGACGTTCCAGAGGTGAGGTGTGATTAGCCCCGAGAAGCCTCTCTGGAAATGGGCCTCATCTCGCCTGCAGGGGAGAACCTCCTGGATATTCTCGAGTTGCAGCAGGTCTTGTCGAGTTAGGACGGGGACCTCAGGAACCCGCTCTGGTGGCCTCAGGAAGGGCCAGTCCCCATGCGAGTTGCTAGGGGCCGTCTCGAGATTCCTCTCCCGTCGATGCCGGGGACTAAGGCCTTGTGTGGAGTCGGGGCCGGAATCTGAGAATTCCTCTCCAGTGTTGACATGGATCTTGGGGTGCTTCTGAGTCTCCCCAGGGGAGTCAGGCCTCGTCTCGAGTGGGGGCATGCACGTGCGCTTTCCTCCCGAGCTGCAGCAGTAGTGTCATGCTTCCTGTCACCTGGATCAAGGGATCTGTGGTTTTCCCTCGAGGCTTTCCCTCTAGGCTATCCCACGAGGCTTTCCCACAGGGCTGTGCCACGTGCCACCTTGGTGTGAGTCGATTCTCCGAGTGAAAGATGAGCCGGTGAAGGGAAAAGAGGTTCCTCTGGAATGGACTGACTTCTGGGGGAGTATTGGAATGGTGGCACGACCCTGGAGTTCCTCTCGCCGTTCCTGTTGAGAGGGCCTCTTCTTGAGATGCGACGGGAACGCCGGGAATTCTTTCCCAACGAAGCAGGGAAAGGATCCCTCACCTCGAGCTATGAGGCGGAAACGGGGCTCCTCTGGATGTGGACGGGACCCTCGTGTTTCCTCTCGAGTGGAGACGGGTATGTCGGGGAACTTCTTGAGTTGCACCCAGGGTGTGAAAGACCCTTTCGACGTTCCAGAGGTGAGGTGTGATTAGCCCCGAGAAGCCTCTGCGGAAATGGGCCTCCTCTCGCCTGGAGGGGAGATCCTCCTGGATTTTCTTGAGTTGCGGCATGTCTTCTCGAGTTACGACAGGGACCTCAGGGACCCGCTCTGGTGGCCTCTGGAAGGGCCAGACCCCACGCGAGTTGCTAGGGGCCATCTCGGGATTCCTCTCCCATCGATGCCTGGGCCTAAGACCTTGTGTGGAGTCGGGGCCGGAACCTGAGCATTCCTCCCCAGTGTTGACATGGACCTTGGGGTGCCTTGGAGTCTCCCCAGGGGAGTCATGTCTCGTCTCGTGTGGGGGCATGCACGTGCCCTTCCCTCCCGAGCTGCAGCAGTAGTGTCACGCTTCCTGTCACGTGGATCAAGGGATCTGTGGCTTTCCCTCGAGGCTTTCCCTCGAGCTTTCCCACGAGGCAATCGAACAGGGCCATGCCAAGTGCCACCTTGGTGTGAGTCGATCCTCGGCGTGAAAGACGAGCCGGTGAAGGGAAAAGAGGTTCCTCTGGAATGGACTGAGACATCTGGGGGACTCTTGAAATGGTGGCAAGACCCTGGAGTTCCTCTCGCCGTTCCTGATGAGAGGGCCTCCTATTGAGATGCGACGGGAACGCCGGGAATTCTTTCCCGACGAAGCAGGGAAAGGATCCCTCACTTCGAGCTACGAGGCGGAAACGGGGCTCCTCTGGATGTGGGCGGCACCCTCGTGTTTCCTCTCGAGTGGAGACGGGTATGTCGGGGAACTTCTTGAGTTGCACCAAGGGTGTGAAGGACCCTTTCGACGTTCCAGAGTTGAGGAGTGATTAGCCCCGAGAAGCCTCTGTGGAAATGGGCCTCCTCTCGCCTGAAGGGGAGATCCTCCTGGATTTTCTCGAGTTGCGGCATGTCTTCTCGAGTTACGACGGGGACCTCAGGGACCCGCTCTTGTGGCCTCAGGAAGGGCCAGTCCCCATGCGAGATGCTAGGGGCCATCTCGGCATTCCTCTCCCGTCGATGCCGGGGCCTAAGACCTTGTGTGGAGTTGGGGCCGGAACCTCAGCATTCCTCTCCAGTGTTGACATGGATCTTGGGGTGCCTCTGAGTCCCCAGGGGAGTCAGGTCTCGTCTCGTGTGGGGGCATGCACGTGCCCTTCCCTCCCGAGCTGCAGCAGTAGTGTCACGCTTCCTGTCACGTGGATCAAGGGATCTGTGGCTTTCCCTCGAGGCTTTCCCTCGAGGATTTTCCACGAGGCTTACCCACAGGGCTGTGCAAAGTGCCACCTTGGTGTGTGTCGATCCTCGGCGTGAAAGACGAGCCTGTGAAGGGAAAAGAGGTTCCTCTGCAATGGACTGAGACATTTGAGGGTCTCTTGGAATGGTGGCACGACCCTGGAGTTCCTCTCGCCGTTCCTGTTGAGAGGACCTCCTCTTGAGATGCGACGGGAACGCCGGGAATTCTTTCCCGACGAAGCAGGGAAAGGATCCCTCACCTCGAGCTACGAGGCGGAAACGGGGCTCCTCTGGATGTGGGCGGGACCCTCGTGTTTCCTCTCGAGTGGAGACGGGTATGTCGGGGAACTTCTTGAGTTGCACCAAGGGTGTGAAGGACCCTTTCCAATTTCCAGACGTGAGGTGTGATTAGCCCCGAGAAGCCTCTGTGGAAACGGGCCTCCTCTCGCCTGGAGGGGAGATCCTCCTGGATTTTCTCGAGTTGCCGCAGGTCTTCTCAAGTTACGACGGGGACCTCAGGGACCCGCTCTGGTGGCCTCAGGAAGGGCCAGTCCCCATGCGAGTTGCTAGGGCCCATCTCGGGATTCCACTCCCGTCGATGCCGGGGCCTAAGACCTTGTGTGGAGTTGGGGCCAGAACCTGAGCATTCCTCTCCAGTGTTGACATGGATCTTGGGGTGCCTCTGAGTCTCCCCAGCGGAGTCAGGCCTCGTCTCGAGTGGGGGCATGCACGTCTCCTTCCCTCCCGAGCTGCAGCAATAGGGTAACGCTTCCAGTCACCTGGATCAACGAATCTGTGGCTTTCCCTCAAGGCTTTCCCTCGAGGCTTTCCGACGAGGCTTTCCCACAGGGCTGTGCCAAGTGCCACCTTGGTGTGAGTCGATCCTCGGCGTGAAAGACGAGCCGGTGAAGGGAAAAGAGGTGCCTCTGGAATGGACTGAGACATCTGGGGGACTCTTGGAATGGTGACACGACCCTGGTTTTCCTCTCGCCGTTCCTGTTGACAGGGCCTCCTCTTGGGGTGCGACGGGAACGCCGGGAATTCTTTCCCGACGAAGCAGGGAAAGGTCCGTCACCTCGAGCTACGAGGAGGAAACGGGGCTCCTCTGGATGAGGGCGGGACCCTCGTGTTTCCTCTCGAGTGGAGAAGGGTATGTCGGGGAACTTCTTGAGTTGCACCAAGGGTGCGACGGACCCTTTCGACGTTCCAGAGGTGAGGTGTGATTAGCCCCGAGAAGTCAGTGCCGAAATGGGCCTCATCTCGCCTGCAGGGGAGAACCTCCTGGATATTCTCGAGTTGTGGCAGGTCTTCTCGAGTTACGACGGGGACCTCAGGGACCCGCTCTGGTGGTCTCAGGAAGGGCCAGTCCCCATGCGAGTTGCGAGGGGCCATCTCGGGATTCTTCTCCCGTCGATGCCGTGGCCTAAGACCTTGTGTGGAGTTGGTGCCGGAACCTGAGCATTCCTCTCCAGTGTTGACATGGATCTTGGGGTGCCTCTGAGTCTCCCCAGGGGAGTCAGGCCTCGTCTCGAGTGGGGGCATGCACGTGCCCTTCACTCCCGAGAGGCAGCAGTAGTGTCACGCTTCCTGTCACGTGGATCAAGGGATCTGTGGCTTTCCCTCGAGGCTTTCCCTCGAGGATTTTCCACGAGGCTTTCCCACAGGGCTGTGCAAAGTGCCACCTTGGTGTGTGTCGATCCTCGGCGTGAAAGACGAGCCTGTGAAGGGAAAAGAGGTTCCTCTGCAATGGACTGAGACATTTGAGGGTCTCTTGGAATGGTGGCACGACCCTGGAGTTCCTCTCGCCGTTCCTGTTGAGACGACCTCCTCTTGAGATGCGACGGGAACGCCGGGAATTCTTTCCCGACGAAGCAGGTAAAGGATCCTTCACCTCGAGCTACGAGGCGGAAACGGGGCTCCTCTGGATGTGGGCGGGACCCTCGGGTTTCCTCTCGAGTGGAGACGGGTATGTCGGGGAACTTCTTGATTTGCACCCAGGGTGTGAAGGACCCTTTCGACGTTCCAGAAGTGAGGTGTGAATAGCCCCGAGAAGACTCTGCGGAAATGGGCCTCCTCTTGCCTGGAGGGGAGATCCTCCTGGATTTTCTCGAGTTGTGGCAGGTGTTCTCGAGTTACGACGGGGACCTCAGGGACCCGCTCTGGTGGCCTCAGGAAGGGCCAGTCCCCATGCGAGATGCTAGGGGCCATCTCGGCATTCCTCTCCCGTCGATGCCGGGGCCTAAGACCTTGTGTGGAGTTGGGGCCGGAACCTGAGCATTCCTCTCCAGTGTTGACATGGATCTTGGGGTGCCTCTGAGTCTCCCCAGGGGAGTCAGGTCTCCTCTCGTGTGGGGGCATGCACGTGCCCTTCCCTCCCGAGCTGCAGCAGTAGTGTCACGCTTCCTGTCACGTGGATCAAGGGATCTGTGGCTTTCCCTCGAGGCTTTCCCTCGAGGCTTTCCCAAGAGGCTTTCCCACAGGGCCATGCCAAGTGGCACCTTGGTGTGAGTCGATCCTCGGCGTGAAAGACGAGCCGGTGAAGGGAAAAGAGGTTCCTCTGGAATGGACTGAGACATTTGGGGGACTCTTGGAATGGTGGAACGACCCTGGAGTTCCTCTCGCTGTTCCTGTTGAGAGGGCCTCCTCTTGAGATGCGACGGGAACGCCGGGAATTCTTTCCCGACGAAGCAGGGAAAGGATCCCTCACCTCGAGCTACGAGGCGGAAACGGGGCTCCTCTGGATGTGGGCGGGACCCTCGTGTTTCCTCTCGAGTGGAGACGGGTATGTCGGGGAACTTCTTGAGTTGCACCAAGGGTGTGAAGGACCCTTTCGAATTTCCAGACGTGAGGTATGATTACCCCGAGAAGCCTCTGTGGAAACGGGCCTCCTCTCGCCTGGAGGGGAGATCCTCCTGGATTTTCTCGAGTTGCCCCAGGTCTTCTCGAGTTAGGACGGGGACCTCAGGGACCCGCTCTGGTGGCCTCAGGAAGGGCCAGTCCCCATGCGAGTTGCTAGGGCCCATCTCGGGATTCCACTCCCGTCGATGCCGGGGCCTAAGACCTTGTGTGGAGTTGGGGCCGGAACCTGAGCATTCCTCTCCAGTGTTGACATGGATCTTGGGGTGCCTCTGAGTCTCCCCAGCGGAGTCAGGCCTCGTCTCGAGTGGGGGCATGCACGTCTCCTTCCCTCCCGAGCTGCAGCAATAGGGTAACGCTTCCTGTCACCTGGATCAACGAATCTGTGGCTTTCCCTCAAGGCTTTCCCTCGAGGCTTTCCGACGAGGCTTTCCCACAGGGCTGTGCCAAGTGCCACCTTGGTGTGAGTCGATCCTCGGCGTGAAAGACGAGCCGGTGAAGGGAAAAGAGGTACCTCTGGAATGGACTGAGACATCTGGGGGACTCTTGGAATGGTGACACGACCCTGGAGTTCCTCTCGCCGTTCCTGTTGACAGGGCCTCCTCTTGGGTTGCGACGGGAACGCCGGGAATTCTTTCCCGACGAAGCAGGGAAAGGTCCGTCACCTCGAGCTACGAGGCGGAAACGGGGCTCCTCTGGATGTGGGCGGTACCCTCGTGTTTCCTCTCGAGTGGAGAAGGGTATGTCGGGGTACTTCTTGAGTTGCACCAAGGGTGCGACGGACCCTTTCGACGTTCCAGAGGTGAGGTGTGATTAGCCCCGAGAAGTCAGTGCGGAAATGGGCCTCATCTCGCCTGCAGGGGAGAACCTCCTGGATATTCTCGAGTTGCGGCAGGTCTTCTCGAGTTACGACGGGGACCTCAGGGACCCGCTCTGGTGGTCTCAGGAAGGGCCAGTCCCCATGCGAGTTGCGAGGGGCCATCTCGGGATTCTTCTCCCGTCGATGCCGTGGCCTAAGACCTTGTGTGGAGTTGGTGCCGGAACCTGAGCATTCCTCTCCAGTGTTGACATGGATCTTGGGGTGCCTCTGAGTCTCCCCAGCGGAGTCAGGCCTCGTCTCGAGTGGGGGCATGCACGTGCCCTTCCCTCCCGAGCTGCAGCAGTAGTGTCACGCTTCCTGTCACGTGGATCAAGGGATCTGTGGCTTTCCCTCGAGGCTTTCCCTCGAGGATTTTCCACGAGGCTTACCCACAGGGCTGTGCAAAGTGCCACCTTGGTGTGTGTCGATCCTCGGCATGAAAGACGAGCCTGTGAAGGGAAAAGAGGTTCCTCTGCAATGGACTGAGACATTTGAGGGTCTCTTGGAATGGTGGCACGACCCTGGAGTTCCTCTCGCCGTTCCTGTTGAGACGACCTCCTCTTGAGATGCAACGGGAACGCCGGGAATTCTTTCCCGACGAAGCAGGTAAAGGATCCTTCACCTCGAGCTACGAGGCGGAAACGGGGCTCCTGTGGATGTGGGCGGGACCCTCGGGTTTCCTCTCGAGTGGAGACGGGTATGTCGGGAACTTCTTGATTTGCACCCAGGATGTGAAGGACCCTTTCGACGTTCCAGAGGTGAGGTGTGATTAGCCCCGAGAAGGCAGTGCCGAAATGGGTCTCATCTCGCCTGCAGGGGAGAACCTCCTGGATATTCTCGAGTTGCGGCAGGTCTTCTCGAGTTACGACGGGGACCTCAGGGACCCGCTCTGGTGGTCTCAGGAAGGGCCAGTCCCCATGCGAGTTGCTAGGGGCCATCTCGGGATTCCTCTCCCGTCGATGCCGGGGCCTAAGTCCTTGTGTGGAGTTGGGGCCGGAACCTGAGCATTCCTCTCCAGTGTTGACATGGATCTTTGGGTGCCTCTGAGTCTCCCCAGGGGAGTCAGGCCTCGTCTCGAGTGGGGGCATGCACGTGCCCTTCCCTCCCGAGCTGCAGCAGTAGTGTCACGCTTGCTGTCACCTGGATCAAGGGATCTGTGGCTTTCCCTCGAGGCTTTCCCTCGAGGCTTTCCCACGAGGCTTTCCCACAGGGCTGTGCAAAGTGCCACCTTGGTGTGAGTCGATCCTCGGCGTGAAAGACGAGCCGGTGAAGGGAAAAGAGGTTCCTCTGGAATGGACTGAGACATCTGGGGGACTCTTGGAATGGTGGCACGACTCCGGAGTTCCTCTCGCTGTTCCTGTTGAGAGGGCCTCCTCTTGAGATGCGATGGGAACGCCGGGAATTCTTTCCCGACGAAGCAGGGAAAGGATCCCTCACCTCGAGCTAGGAGGCGGAAACGGGGCTCTTCTGGATGTGGGCGGGACCCTCGTGTTTCCTCTCGAGTGGAGACGGGTATGTCGGGGAACTTCTTCAGTTGCACCCAGGGTGTGAAGGACCCTTTCGACGTTCCAGAGGTGAGGTGTGATTAGCCCCGAGAAGCCTCTGCGGAAATGGGCCTCATCTCGCCTGCAGGGGATAATCTCCTGGATATTCTCGAGTTGCGGCAGGTCTTCTCGAGTTACGACGGGGACCTCAGGGACCCGCTCAGGTGGCCTCAGGAAGGGCCAGTCCCCATGCAAGTTGCTAGGGGCCATCTAGGGATTCCTCTCCCGTCGATGCCGGGAACTAAGACCTTGTGTGGAGTCGGGTCCGGTACCTGAGGATTCCTCTCCAGTGTTGACATGGATTTTGGGGTGCCTCTGAGTCTCCCCAGGGGAGTCAGGCCTCGTTCGAGTTGGGGCATCCACGTGCGCTTCCCTCCCGAGGTGCAGCAGTAGGGTCACGCTTCCTGTCACGTGGATCGAGGGATCTGTGGCTTTCCCTCAAGGCTTTCCCTCGAGGCTTTCCCACGAGGCTTTCCCACAGGGCCATGCCAAGTGCCACCTTGGTGTAAGTCGATCCTCGGCGTGAAAGACGAGCCGGTGAAGGGAAAAGAGTTTCCTCTGGAATGGACTGAGACATCTGGGGGACTCTTGGAATGGTGGCAAGACCCTGGAGTTCCTCTCGCCGTTCCTGATGAGAGGGCCTCCTATTGAGATGCGACGGGAACGCCGGGAATTCTTTCCCGACGAAGCAGGGAAAGGATCCCTCACCTCGAGCTACGAGGCGGAAACGGGGCTCCTCTGGATGTGGGCGGCACCCTCGTGTTTCCTCTCGAGTGGAGACGGGTATGTCGGGGAACTTCTTGAGTTGCACCAAGGGTGTGAAGGACCCTTTCGACGTTCCAGAGTTGAGGAGTGATTAGCCCCGAAAAGCCTCTGCAGAAATGGGCCTCCTCTCGCCTGCAGGAGAGAACCTCCTGGATATTCTCGAGTTGCGGCATGTCTTCTCGAGTTACGACGGGGACTTCAGGGACCGGCTCTGGTGGCCTCAGGAAAGGCCAGTCCCCATGCGAGTTGCGAGGGGCCATCTCGGGATTCTTCTCCCGTCGATGCCGTGGCCTAAGACCTTGTGTGGAGTTGGTGCCGGAACCTGAGCATTCCTCTCCAGTGTTGACATGGATCTTGGGGTGCCTCTGAGTCTCCCCAGGGGAGTCAGGCCTCGTCTCGAGTGGGGGCATGCACGTGCCCTTCCCTCCCGAGCTGCAGCAGTAGTGTCACGCTTCCTGTCACGTGGATCAAGGGATCTGTGGCTTTCCCTCGAGGCTTTCCCTCGAGGATTTTCCACGAGGCTATCCCACAGGGCTGTGCAAAGTGCCACCTTGGTGTGTGTCGATCCTCGGCGTGAAAGACGAGCCGGTGAAGGGAAAAGAGGTTCCTCTGCAATGGACTGAGACATTTGAGGGTCTCTTGGAATGGTGGCACGACCCTGGAGTTCCTCTCGCCGTTCCTGTTGAGACGACCTCCTCTTGAGATGCGACGGGAACGCCGGGAATTCTTTCCCGACGAAGCAGGTAAAGGATCCTTCACCTCGAGCTACGAGGCGGAAACGGGGCTCCTCTGGATGTGGGCGGGACCCTCGGGTTTCCTCTCGAGTGGAGACGGGTATGTCGGGGAACTTCTTGATTTGCACCCAGGGTGTGAAGGACCCTTTCGACGTTCCAGAGGTGAGGTGTGAATAGCCCCGAGAAGACTCTGCGGAAATGGGCCTCCTCTTGCCTGGAGGGGAGATCCTCCTGGATTTTCTCGAGTTGTGGCAGGTGTTCTCGAGTTACGACGGGGACCTCAGGGACCCGCTCTGGTGGCCTCAGGAAGGGCCAGTCCCCATGCGAGATGCTAGGGGCCATCTCGGCATTCCTCTCCCGTCGATGCCGGGGCCTACGACCTTGTGTGGAGTTGGGGCCGGAACCTGAGCATTCCTCTCCAGTGTTGACATGGATCTTGGGGTGCCTCTGAGTCTCCCCAGGGGAGTCAGGTCTCGTCTCGTGTGGGGGCATGCACGTGCCCTTCCCTCCCGAGCTGCAGCAGTAGTGTCACGCTTCCTGTCACGTGGATCAAGGGATCTGTGGCTTTCCCTCGAGGCTTTCCCTCGAGGCTTTCCCAAGAGGCTTTCCCACAGGGCCATGCCAAGTGGCACCTTGGTGTGAGTCGATCCTCGGCGTGAAAGACGAGCCGGTGACGGGAAAAGAGGTTCCTCTGGAATGGACTGAGACATTTGGGGGACTCTTGGAATGGTGGAACGACCCTGGAGTTGCTCTCGCTGTTCCTGTTGAGAGGGCCTCCTCTTGAGATGCGACGGGAACGCCGGGAATTCTTTCCCGACGAAGCAGGGAAAGGATCCCTCACCTCGAGCTACGAGGCGGAAACGGGGCTCCTCTGGATGTGGGCGGGACCCTCGTGTTTCCTCTCGAGTGGAGACGGGTATGTCGGGGAACTTCTTGAGTTGCACCAAGGGTGTGAAGGACCCTTTCGAATTTCCAGACGTGAGGTGTGATTAGCCCCGAGAAGCCTCTGTGGAAACGGGCCTCCTCTCGCCTGGAGGGGAGATCCTCCTGGATTTTCTCGAGTTGCCGCAGGTCTTCTCGAGTTACGACGGGGACCTCAGGGACCCGCTCTGGTGGCCTCAGGAAGGGCCAGTCCCCATGAGAGTTGCTAGGGCCCATCTCGGGATTCCACTCCCGTCGATGCCGGGGCCTAAGACCTTGTGTGGAGTTGGGGCCGGAACCTGAGCATTCCTCTCCAGTGTTGACATGGATCTTGGGGTGCCTCTGAGTCTCCCCAGCAGAGTCAGGCCTCGTCTCGAGTGGGGGCATGCACGTCTCCTTCCCTCCCGAGCTGCAGCAATAGGGTAACGCTTCCTGTCACCTGGATCAACGAATCTGTGCCTTTCCCTCAAGGCTTTCCCTCGAGGCTTTCCGACGAGGCTTTCCCACAGAGCTGTGCCAAGTGCCACCTTGGTGTGAGTCGATCCTCGGCGTGAAAGACGAGCCGGTGAAGGGACAAGAGGTACCTCTGGAATGGACTGAGACATCTGGGGGACTCTTGGAATGGTGACACGACCCTGGAGTTCCTCTCGCCGTTCCTGTTGACAGGGCCTCCTCTTGGGGTGCGACGGGAACGCCGGGAATTCTTTCCCGACGAAGCAGGGAAAGGTCCATCACCTCGAGCTACGAGGCGGAACCGGGGCTCCTCTGGATGTGGGCGGGACCCTCGTGTTTCCTCTCGAGTGGAGAAGGGTATGTCGGGGAACTTCTTGAGTTGCACCAAGGGTGCGATGGACCCTTTCGACGTTCCAGAGGTGAGGTGTGATTAGCCCCGAGAAGTCAGTGCGGAAATGGGCCTCATCTCGCCTGCAGGGGAGAACCTCCTGGATATTCTCGAGTTGCGGCAGGTCTTCTCGAGTTACGACGGGGACCTCAGGGACCCGCTCTGGTGGTCTCAGGAAGGGCCAGTCCCCATGCGAGTTGCTAGGGGCCATCTCGGGATTCCTCTCCCGTCGATGCCGGGGCCTAAGTCCTTGTATGGATTTGGGGCCGGAACCTGAGCATTCCTCTCCAGTGTTGACATGGATCTTTGGGTGCCTCTGAGTCTCCCCAGGGGAGTCAGGCCTCGTCTCGAGTGGGGGCATGCACGTGCCCTTCTGTCCCGAGCTGCAGCAGTAGGGTCACGCTTCCTGTCACCTGGATCAAGGGATCTGTGGCTTTCCCTCGAGGCTTTCCCTCGAGGCTTTCCCACGAGGCTTTCCCACAGGGCTGTGCAAAGTGCCACCTTGGTGTGAGTCGATCCTCGGCGTGAAAGACGAGCCGGTGAAGGGAAAAGAGGTTCCTCTGGAATGGACTGAGACATCTGGGGGACTCTTGGAATGGTGGCACGACCCCGGAGTTCCTCTCGCTGTTCCTGTTGAGAGGGCCTCCTCTTGAGATGCGACGGGAACGCCGGGAATTCTTTCCCGACGAAGCAGGGAAAGGATCCCTCACCTCGAGCTAGGAGGCGGAAACGGGGCTCCTCTGGATGTGGGCGGGACCCTCGTGTTTCCTCTCGAGTGGAGACGGGTATGTCGGGGAACTTCTTCAGTTGCACCCAGGGTGTGAAGGACCCTTTCGACGTTCCAGAGGTGAGGTGTGATTAGCCCCGAGAAGCCTCTGCGGAAATGGGCCTCATCTCGCCTGCAGGGGAGAATCTCCTGGATATTCTCGAGTTGCGGCAGGTCTTCTCGAGTTACGACGGGGACCTCAGGGACCCGCTCTGGTGGCCTCAGGAAGGGCCAGTCCCCATGCAAGTTGCTAGGGGCCATCTAGGGATTCCTCTCCCGTCGATGCCGGGAACTAAGACCTTGTGTGGAGTCGGGTCCAGTACCTGAGGATTCCTCTCCAGTGTTGACATGGATTTTGGGGTGCCTCTGAGTCTCCCCAGGGGAGTCAGGCATCGTTCGAGTTGGGGCATCCACGTGCGCTTCCCTCCCGAGCTGCAGCAGTAGGGTCACGCTTCCTGTCACGTGGATCGAGGGATCTGTGGCTTTCCCTCAAGGCTTTCCCTCGAGGCTTTCCCACGAGGCTTTCCCACAGGGCCATGCCAAGTGCCACCTTGGTGTGAGTCGATCCTCGGCGTGAAAGACGAGCCGGTGAAGGGAAAAGAGTTTCCTCTGGAATGGACTGAGACATCTGGGGGACTCTTGGAATGGTGGCAAGACCCTGGAGTTCCTCTCGCCGTTCCTGATGAGAGTGCCTCCTATTGAGATGCGACGGGAACGCCGGGAATTCTTTCCCGACGAAGCAGGGAAAGGATCCCTCACCTCGAGCTACGAGGCGGAAACGGGGCTCCTCTGGATGTGGGCGGCACCCTCGTGTTTCCTCTCGAGTGGAGACGGGTATGTCGGGGAACTTCTTGAGTTGCACCAAGGGTGTGAAGGACCCTTTCGACGTTCCAGAGTTGAGGAGTGATTAGCCCCGAAAAGCCTCTGCAGAAATGGGCCTCCTCTCGCCTGCAGGAGAGAACCTCCTGGATGTTCTCGAGTTGCGGCATGTCTTCTCGAGTTACGACGGGGACTTCAGGGACCGGCTCTGGTGGCCTCAGGAAAGGCCAGTCCCCATGCGAGTTGCGAGGGGCCATCTCGGGATTCTTCTCCCGTCGATGCCGTGGCCTAAGACCTTGTGTGGAGTTGGTGCCGGAACCTGAGCATTCCTCTCCAGTGTTGACATGGATCTTGGGGTGCCTCTGAGTCTCCCCAGGGGAGTCAGGCCTCGTCTCGAGTGGGGGCATGCACGTGCCCTTCCCTCCCGAGTTGCAGCAGTAGTGTCACGCTTCCTGTCACGTGGATCAAGGGATCTGTGGCTTTCCCTCGAGGCTTTCCCTCGAGGATTTTCCACGAGGCTTTCCCACAGGGCTGTGCAAAGTGCCACCTTGGTGTGTGTCGATCCTCGGCGTGAAAGACGAGCCGGTGAAGGGAAAAGAGGTTCCTCTGCAATGGACTGAGACATTTGAGGGTCTCTTGGAATGGTGGCACGACCCTGGAGTTCCTCTCGCCGTTCCTGTTGAGACGACCTCCTCTTGAGATGCGACGGGAACGCCGGGAATTCTTTCCCGACGAAGCAGGTAAAGGATCCTTCACCTCGAGCTACGAGGCGGAAACGGGGCTCCTCTGGATGTGGGCGGGACCCTCGTGTTTCCTCTCGAGTGGAGACGGGTATGTCGGGGAACTTCTTGATTTGCACCCAGGGTGTGAAGGACCCTTTCGACGTTCCAGAGGTGAGGTGTGAATAGCCCCGAGAAGACTCTGCGGAAATGGGCCTCCTCTTGCCTGGAGGGGAGATCCTCCTGGATTTTCTCGAGTTGTGGCAGGTGTTCTCGAGTTACGACGGGGACCTCAGGGACCTGCTCTGGTGGCCTCAGGAAGGGCCAGTCCCCATGCGAGATGCTAGGGGCCATCTCGGCATTCCTCTCCCGTCGATGCCGGGGCCTACGACCTTGTGTGGAGTTGGGGCCGGAACCTGAGCATTCCTCTCCAGTGTTGACATGGATCTTGGGGTGCCTCTGAGTCTCCCCAGGGGAGTCAGGTCTCGTCTCGTGTGGGGGCATGCACGTGCCCTTCCCTCCCGAGCTGCAGCAGTAGTGTCACGCTTCCTGTCACGTGGATCAAGGGATCTGTGGCTTTCCCTCGAGGCTTTCCCTCGAGGCTTTCCCAAGAGGCTTTCCCACAGGGCCATGCCAAGTGGCACCTTGGTGTGAGTCGATCCTCGGCGTGAAAGACGAGCCGGTGACGGGAAAAGAGGTTCCTCTGGAATGGACTGAGACATTTGGGGGACTCTTGGAATGGTGGAACGACCCTGGAGTTGCTCTCGCTGTTCCTGTTGAGAGGGCCTCCTCTTGAGATGCGACGGGAACGCCGGGAATTCTTTCCCGACGAAGCAGGGAAAGGATCCCTCACCTCGAGCTACGAGGCGGAAACGGGGCTCCTCTGGATGTGGGCGGGACCCTCGTGTTTCCTCTCGAGTGGATACGGGTATGTCGGGGAACTTCTTGAGTTGCACCAAGGGTGTGAAGGAACCTTTCGAATTTCCAGACGTGAGGTGTGATTAGCCCCGAGAAGCCTCTGTGGAAACGGGCCTCCTCTCGCCTGGAGGGGAGATCCTCCTGGATTTTCTCGAGTTGCCGCAGGTCTTCTCAAGTTACGACGGGGACCTCAGGGACCCGCTCTGGTGGCCTCAGGAAGGGCCAGTCCCCATGCGAGTTGCTAGGGCCCATCTCGGGATTCCACTCCCGTCGATGCCGGGGCCTAAGACCTTGTGTGGAGTTGGGGCCGGAACCTGAGCATTCCTCTCCAGTGTTGACATGGATCTTGGGGTGCCTCTGAGTCTCCCCAGCGGAGTCAGGCCTCGTCTCGAGTGGGGGCATGCACGTCTCCTTCCCTCCCGAGCTGCAGCAATAGGGTAACGCTTCCTGTCACCTGGATCAACGAATCTGTGCCTTTCCCTCAAGGCTTTCCCTCGAGGCTTTCCGACGAGGCTTTCCCACAGAGCTGTGCCAAGTGCCACCTTGGTGTGAGTCGATCCTCGGCGTGAAAGACGAGGCGGTGAAGGGAAAAGAGTTTCCTCTGGAATGGACTGAGACATCTGGGGGACTCTTGGAATGGTGGCACGACCCTGGAGTTCCTCTCGCCGTTCCTGTTGACAGGGCCTCCTCTTGAGATGCGACGGGAACGCACGGAACTCTTTCCCGACGAAGCAGAGAAAGGATCCCTCATCTCGAGCTACGAGGCGGAAACGGGGCTCCTCTGGATGTTGGCGGGACCCTCGTGTTTCCCCTCGAGTGGATACGGGTATGTCGGGGAACTTCTTGATTTGCACCAAGGGTGTGAAGGACCCTTTCGAAGTTCCAGAGGTGAGGTGTGATCAGCCTCGAGACGCCTCAGCGGAAATGGGCCTCATCTCGCCTGGAGGGGAGAACCTCCTGGATTTTCCCGAGTTGCGACAGGTCTTCTCCAGTTACGACGGGGACATCAGGGACCCGCTCTGGTGGCCTCAGGAAAGGGCAGTCCCCGTGCGAGTTGCTAGGGACAATGACGGCATTCCTCTCCCGTCCATGCCGGGTCCTAAGACCTTGTGTGGAGTCGGGGCCGGAACCTGAGGATTCCTCTCCAGTGTTGCCATGGAACTTGGGGTGCTTCTGAGTATCCCCAGGATAGTCAGGCCTCGTCTCGAGTGGGGGCATGCACGTACGCTTTCCTACCGAGCTGCAGCAGTAGTGTCACGCTTCCTGTCTCGTGGATCAAGGGATCTGTGGCTTTTCCTCGAGGCTGTCCCTCGAGGCTTTCCCGCGAGGCTTTCCCACAGGGCTGTGCCACGTGCCACCTTGTTGTGAGTCGATCCTCGGCGTGAAAGACGAGGCGGTGAAGGGAAAAGAGTTTCCTCTGGAATGGACTGAGACATCTGGGGGACTCTTGGAATGGTGGCACGACCCTGGAGTTCCTCTCGCCGTTCCTGTTGAGAGGGCCGCCTCTTGATTTGCGACGGGAACGCACGGAACTCTTTCCCGACGAAGCAGAGAAAGGATCCCTCATCTCGAGCTACGAGGCGGAAACGGGGCTCCTCTGGATGTGGGCGGGACCCTCGTGTTTCCCCTCGAGTGGATACGGGTATGTCGGG